>NW_007728979.1:3651-4062 GCF_000696425.1 Galeopterus variegatus | reverse complement strand
CTTCCTTCCTTCCTTCCTTCCTTCCTTCCTTCCTTCCTTCCTTCCTTCCTTCTTCCCTCCTCCTTCCCTCCTACCCTCCTCCTTTCCTCCTACCCTTTCTTCTTTCTATCCTCTTCCACCTAAAAAATAAAATAAGGCAGAAACAATTTATAAGGAGTAGAAACATGGCTGAATTAGGAACCTGAGTTAAATCATTTCCCATAGCTAAGTACCAAATGTAGCTCTATATTTCCTAGAAGTGAAGCAAAACTCTTTAAGCAGTCCAGGGGCCAAGCATAGGCTATCTTAGCTATTCGGAAATAATACATTTGTGAATAATCCCAACCCTGGTTTGTCCAGTAGACTGCATTTTAGAAGATGTAACTAGAGGCAAGAAGATAGAAAGAGCATCTCAGTTCTTTTTTTTTTTTT
>NW_007728979.1:0-2781 GCF_000696425.1 Galeopterus variegatus | reverse complement strand
CGGGAGCGCCGCTGCGCTTCCCAAGCGGTGCACTGTAGCAGTGCGCCACCGGGCCGGCCCCGAGCATCTCAGTTCTGATCACCTTCATCACTCTGTTCTTTCTTTGTATCAGTCACTATTTGTAATTAAATAAGATTCCATGTTTACTTATTTATTATCTTCTCTCCTGATTGGACTGTAATCTTCCTGAGGGCAGGGACTTTGCCTGCATTGTTTACCACTGGATACCCATGGCCAAGCACAGTGCCTTTTACATAATAAATGCTCATAAATTTTGGCGAACACATGAATGAATAAAAGATTTTTGAAAAGGTACATTATCTGATAACATGAGGTCAGAAGGACTCCACCAAGAATGAGACCAAGGATGGCACTAACTCAGATGTTTTAATTTAAGTGATCTAAGATCAATAGCAGCTTTGCAGCCTATATTTAGTTTTACATATCAATCTGTTTCCAGTGGAGCCAAAATATCAAAGAGTAAATAATTAAGATGGCATTGCCACATAATATAGCTAAATCTCTCCTACATATAGAACTGAATATCACATTCATGTTGTCTTTCTGCTAAAGAGTATTTCATAGACCAGCCCTATAGGATTTCCTCCTCTTAGGTGGGGAGACAGAAACAACCACATTCTATAAATGAATAGACAGAGATGACTTGTCTAAATCCAAATGCTGCATCTCAGTGATGGAAATTCCAGAAATGACAACTGAGCCAAGGGGCCTTTCATGAGTCACTGAATTCCTCTGAACCTCATCTGGCAGCTAGGTGTAGTAATAAATGTTCTATTACCCATCTAACAGGGTTATTGAGAAAATTAAATCTCCTACTAGATGTGAAAGCCTTTTGGAGACATATTACATAAATGTAAGATAAGAAAATGTTATGTTTTATTTTGCCTGCTAGTGTGTAGTTCTGTGTCACCTGGGGAAGCCTAAACTGCTGTAACAAATGGAAATGGCTCAAACAAAAGAGAAGTTTCTTTCTCACATAATGGTCCAAGCTGGTTTTGGTGGTAACTGGTGGTAGTTGTCATGTGGTGGTTACGGATTCTGCTCCACAGAGTCATTCAAGGACTTAGGCTGACTGTGGTTACACCATCCTTAACACGTGACTTTTGGTTGCTCTGGACAATGACATTGTCACTCATAGGAGTGACAATGAGTTTAATGGGCCAGATCTGGAAGTGGCACCATTGACTTCTACTCACTGGAGAGGACTTCATCACATGGTCACACCTAAAGACAAAAGAAGCTGGGAAATGCTGTGCTGGTGAGCAGCCCTGTGCCTTCTCTGATAGAAGGTGAGCGTGGATTCCCGTGGGTAGCCAGCAATCTCTGCCCCTGTTCTTTTATCCTCATGGCATCAAATCCTTCTTTTATAAGATCTTATGGCACTATAACAATTTATAAGGAGTAGAAACATGGCTGAATTAGGAACCTGAGTTAAATCATTTCCCATAGCTAAGTACCAAATGTAGCTCTATATTTCCTAGAAGTGAAGCAAAACTCTTTAAGCAGTCCAGGGGCCAAGCATAGGCTATCTTAGCTATTCGGAAATAATACATTTGTGAATAATCCCAACCCTGGTTTGTCCAGTAGACTGCATTTTAGAAGATGTAACTAGAGGCAAGAAGATAGAAAGAGCATCTCAGTTCTTTTTTTTTTTTTCCTTTTTGTCTTTTTTCATGTCCGGCAATGGATCGCAACCCTCAGTGTCACGCCCATACCGGACCAGGACCGGCAATGGGATCGCATTGGTTGCTCTGGACAATGACATTGTCACTCATAGGGTTAGGGACAATGAGTTTAATAGGCCAGATCTGGAAGTGGCACCACTGACTTCTACTCACTGGAGAGGACTTCATCACATGGACACGCCTAAAGACAAAAGAAGCTGGGAAATGCTGTGCTGGTGAGCAGCCCTGTGCCTTCTCTGATAGAAGGTGAGCGTGGATTCCCGTGGGTAGCCAGCAATCTCTGCCCCTGTTCTTTTATCCTCATGGCATCAAATCCTTCTTTTATAAGATCTTATGGCACTATATACCTCACATTCTTTGTATTGGCCAAAGATGCAATTTTACATTTTATAATTATTTGACTTATTTTGCCCCACTAAATAAGCACAAGGATCATGTCTCTTGTATCTCCAGCATGTCACAGTTTCTGGCTTGCATAGACCTTCAGTAAATATTTGTTTCATGAGAAAGAATTCATGAATGTATCAAACATATTGTTTGATACTAAAGAACATCAGATGAGACTGGATGTGTCTGATGAGGTGTTGGGGCCTTGCCCTTATCAGGCATCTTTGGCAACTTTTGATATTCATGGGGAAAGAAGCTGTGCTAGGCAGCATTCTAAGATGACCCCCAGTGACCCTCAACCTTATGTAATCTCTTCTCTTTGAGAGTGGGTAAAACCTTTAAATATGATGAGATATTATTCTGTGATTAGGTTATGTTTTATAGCACAGTTGACTTCAAGAAAGAGAAATTATCGTGGGTGGACGTGTCCTACTCAGGTGAGCCTTTAAAAGACATTGGGATCTTCCAGAAGTTGGAAATTGGAAATGTGAGAGGATGGATTTGATGCAAGACAGAGTCCCTGTGGCCGGGTTTGAGGATAGATGGGGTCATGTGGGTAGCTCCTAAATGTGGAGAGGGTTCCCCACTGACAGCCAGCAAGAAATGGAGACCTCAGTCTTATAACTGCAAGGAACTGAATTCAGCCAACAACCCGAATGAGTTTATCAGTGGATTCTTTCCCAGAACC
>NW_007728978.1:265552-265758 GCF_000696425.1 Galeopterus variegatus | reverse complement strand
ATTAGGCAGGAGGCAAATTGGTCTCGTGCCTGAATACCCTGGATTGTATTATAATCCCAAAGTGGATCCTGCTCAGGAACTGCGTGTGGGCCGGTTGGGAAGGCAGGATTAACCCAATGGTTTTCATCTGCATGAGCTTGGGCCACGTCCCAGACGCGGCGGTGCTCTTCAGGAAGGAGGGTGTTAGCCAGTAGCATGTAAATGTC
>NW_007728978.1:257332-265190 GCF_000696425.1 Galeopterus variegatus | reverse complement strand
TCTCTCTAATTGAGTAAGGTCTGCTAGTGAAAAGGGAACATGTACCCTAACAACCCCTTCATGTACCCTAACAACCAGCTACTTCGTGGAGAGGAGCCATGGTAGAGGAAGGGAGGAGTCCCCAGGAACGAGTTATGGGGGGGCTGAAAGAGGCAGAGGGGGAGGGGGAAGGAGGGAGAGCAGAAGGGTTAGGTGGAGCAGAAGATGTGGCGGAGTGAGTCACTGTGGGGGTTCGGGGGATGGAACTACAGGAGGAGGGGGTCTGTATGGAGGAGGTTCGTCCACAATGGAGGCAGAAAGCCTCAACGTAAAGAATCTCCTTCCATTTTCTCTGGCACTGGCAGAAGTTGAATAAATCTCGAAGAATATCGGGGTTTAGTGTGCCTTCCGGTGGCCATCTGTTTTGATTATCTAATTGGTGTTGAGGCCAATCTTGTGTGCAAAATTTTATAAGGAGCTTGGGCTTGATATCAGGCTCTAAAGACAAGGTTTTTAGGTTTTTTATAAGGCATTGGAGGGGAGAATCTGCTACAGGTGACGAGGGGGAAGCTCCCATGTTAAAGCAGGAAGGAGAGTGAAAGACAAGGAGGTGGAGAAGGGAAAAATTCCTTCAGCCAGAGGGAGGGAAAGACACAAATATAGAGGGCGTCCCCACCTATATTCTGTCAGTCCCGGAGGTTCGGAGACGAACCGGGAGGGAGGAGGATAGAAGTCGTCACTTTACCTTCCGTCACCTTGGTGAGGGCGAGTGCCCGGAGGCTCAAAGGAACCTGGCGCCGAGATTTTCGGGAGCCCTGGGCTTGGAGAAACAGAAATACCAGATTGAAGGAAAAAACGAGAGAATGGGAGCTTCACCCTGAAGAGGTCGCCTCTAATTGGGCTGGGAAAGGAGGGGAATGTGGATTGCCTAATGTGACGAGAGAATACCTAGGGGTCTGCCCAGTGCCATGAAGGCTGTGGTGGGGTGTATTCTCTGTCTTAGGGCCGGGTGTCAAAGGGATACCAGACAATTACGGTAGCCCAGCCTAAGATGGCGCCCCCGGAGAGAGACTTACGTTTAGGTGAGCCAGTGGTGGGTGCGGAGAGCCAACACTGGAGAAGACGGATGAGGGCAAAGTGTCAGCAGCGGGAACCGCCAAGAGAGTGAAGGAGGTCCGAGAAGGAGTCCCCTCGGGTAAGGGGTGAGCTCTTCCCGGGTTTTACTGTAAAATTCCTAGAAGAAAACACAGGGAAAAGCTTCACGACGTTGATCTTGGGAACGATTTCTTGGATCTGACACCAAAAGCACAGGCAACAAAAGGAAAAAATAAGCAAGTGGGACTATATCAAACTAAAAAGCTTCTGGCAGCAAAGGAAATAAGTGACAGAGTGAAAAGTCAACCTACAGAATAGGAAAGACTATTTGCAAACCATATATGTGATAATGGGTTAATATCTAAAATATATGAGGAACATCTACAGCTCAATAGCAAAAAATCAAAAAAAAAGTTTTTTTAAATGGGCAAAGGACTTGAATGGACATTTCCCCAAAAAAGACATACAAATGGCCACAGGTGTATGAAAAACTGTTCAACATCACTAGTCATCAGGGAAATACAAATCAAAACCACAATAAGGTATCACCTCATGCTTGTTAGGATGGCTATTTTAAAAAACGATAAAAACGTTAAGTGCTGGCAAAGATGTAGAGAAACCGGAACCCTTCTACTCTGTTTGGAGGAAAAGCGCCATGTTTTAGGGAGTGCCTCCTTTGGGATCTTCTATGGGGCCTTACAGGAGGCATTACAACTGATGCCACAAAAATAAAAAGGATCATAAGAGACTACTATGAACAATTATATGTAAAAAATTGAATAACCCAGAAGAAATGGTGTTGCTTTACCTCACATGGGATGACGGAGATGCAAAAAGGATTACTCAAAGCCCATTTCCTCTGAGCAGTAAGACACCCCGAAGGGGTTAATTTCCCAGAACCCTCAAGAGAGAGGCATTCCTCCTTTGGGAAATCAATAATGAACTGGTGTTCTCTCCCCATATTTATTCTCCAGACCAGGAAGTTACAGAAAAGGAACATAAGTGGAGTTATGGCTAAGTATAGTTTAACAACAGAGGTGGTAACATCAGTGAAATAACAAAGTAACATTCCATAATGCAATTTGCAAAAGGTTAAGTTGATCCACCAACAAAAGCTTGTTCTCAGCAAACATTTTCTTTCCCTACAGCAGTTTCCTTAGTAAGTTTACATAACAATCAAGTAACTTGTCTCTCCTTGAGCCAGCAACTTTGCTGTGTTACAATTCTATAACCACAACAGAGACTTTAGCCTGGGGAAAGTTTCCTATCTTTTGCAAGCTTAACATTTCTATATGTAATTTTAAAAAGTTAGGTTAAACCTGAAACTACAGGGCTTTGGAAACTAGGCCCTGTGAAATACATTTGCTTTATAAATGTTAGTATACTCCACAAAATGGAGAAATTCCCAAAAACATGCAACCTACCAAAACTGAAACATGAAGCAATAGAAAATATGAATAGATTTATAACTAGTAAGGAGGTTGAATCAATAATCAGAAGTCCCCCAACAAAGAAAAGCCCATGACCAAATGGCTTCACTGGTGAATTCTACTAAACATTTAAAGAAGTAACAGCAATCCTTCTCAAACGCTTCCAACAAAATTGGAGAGGAAGAAACACTTTGAAACACATTTTATGAGGCCAGCATTTGTTGGGGCGTTGAGGCCACACACTTCCTCCCAGGGCAGAGAACTAGCCACAACCCCACCCACATACATGTATGTCATCTGTTGAAAACATTCGCCTGGACAGGAGATAAAGATGGCGCCTGACAGAAGCTGCCGTGGCATGGCCAAGGAAAGACATAGTTTAAAATTATTGGTTAAGGGCCGGCCCGGTGGTGCACTCGGTAGAGTGCGGTGCTTGGGAGCGCGGCGGCGCTCCCGCTGAGGGTTCGGATCCCATATAGAGACCGGTCCGCTCACTGGTTGAGAATGGTGCGGGCGCGACACCGAGGGTTGCGATCCCGTTGCCGGTCGCGGTACGGGCGTGACACCAAGGGTTGCAATCCCGTTACTGGTCACGAAAAAAGACAAAAAGGAAAAAAAAAATATTGGGTAAAAGATATTTCCGCGCTCGTGCTCACCACGTGATTGCAATAGCAAAGCATTAGAGCAAGATGCACGCTCACGTGACCTTTAAGATGATAGGTTGAAGTTAGGAACCCCCCCTGCCATATGCTTATAAAAGTAGGTGCTTGTGTGAAAATAAACGGAACTGCTTGATGGGACCCCTGCCACCTCTGAGTGTCTCTCTGTGGGGCTGAATAGGCGGGCGGCATCCTCACCTTCCTCCCGGGCTCTCCTGGGCACGAGGGTGGCAGGAGTCATCCTACCAGTTCCCTCTCTTGCTCATCCTGTGGCGGGGGGATAAAAAGTGCTACTGGGAGGTTCGGGGCCCGCTGCCCCTGAGCCCCTGCAAGCGTTGCCCTGATACCAAAGCCAGACAAGGACACTACAAAAAAAAAAAAAAAGAAGAAAACTATAGGCCAATATCCTTGATGAATATAGATGCAAAACTCTTCAACAAAATACTGGCAAACTGAATTCAACAGCATGTTAAAAGTATTATTCACCATGATCAAGTGGGGTTTATCTCTGGGATGCAAGGTTGTTTTAGCACTTGAAAATCAATAAATGTGATACACCACAATAAAAGAATAAAGGATAAAAATCCCAAACATCTCTATAGATGTAGAGAAAGCATTTGACTGAATGTAACACCCTTTCATGACAAAAACTCTCAATAAACTAGGAATAAAGGAAATTACCTCAACATAATAAATGCCTGTACATGAAAAGCCCACAGTAAACATCATACTCAAAGGCGAAAAACTGAAAGCTTTTCCATTCAGATCAGGAACAAGACAAGGATACCCACTCTTGCCACTCCTATTCATCATAGTACTGGAAGTCATAGCCAGAGCAATTAGGCAACATAAAAGAAATAAAAGGCATCCACAGTGGGAAGGAAGAAGTAAAATTACCTCATTTGCTGATGTCATGATCTTAGAAACCCTAAAGACTCCACACAAAAAAACCCTGTTAGAACTAATAAACAAATTCCATAAAGTTGCAAGATACAAAATCAGCATACAAAAGTCAGTTGCATTTCTATACACTAGCAATCTGAAAAGGAAATTAAGAAAACAATGTCATTTACATAGCATGAAAAAGAATAAAAATATTTAAGAGTAAATTTAGCTAAGGAGGTGAAAGACACTGAAGACACTGAAGACTACAAAACATCGGTGAAAGAAATGAAAGAAGAAAAATAAATGGAAAGACATCTGTGTTCATGAATGAGAAGAGTTAATATTGTTAAAACGTCTGTACTATCCAAAGCAATCTACAGATTAAATGCAATTTTTATAAAAATCCCAACAGCAAAATCACACAATTAGAAAAAAAAACCTAAAATTCATATGGAAACACAAAGGATCCCAAATAGTCAAAACAATCTTGATAAAGAAAGAACAAAGCTGGAGGCATCACACTCCCTGATTTCAAAATATATTTCAAAGTTACAGTAACTAAAACCATGTGATAGAATGGTATTGCCATAATGACAAACATATAGACCAAGGAAACAGAATAGAGAGCCCAGAAATAAACCCACCCATACGTGATCAACTGATCTTTGAGGAATACACAATGGGGAAAAGACAGTCTAACAAATGGTGCTGGGAAAGCTGGATATTTACATGCAAAACAATAAAATTAGACCCTTATCTTACACCAAACACAAAAATCAACTCAAAATGGATTAAAGACTTAAACATAAAATGTAGAACTGTAAAATTCCTAGAAGAAAACACAGGGAAAAGCTTCACGACGTTGATCTTGGGAACGATTTCTTGGATCTGACACCAAAAGCACAGGCAACAAAAGGAAAAAATAAGCAAGTGGGACTATATCAAACTAAAAAGCTTCTGGCAGCAAAGGAAATAAGTGACAGAGTGAAAAGTCAACCTACAGAATAGGAAAGACTATTTGCAAACCATATATGTGATAATGGGTTAATATCTAAAATATATGAGGAACATCTACAGCTCAATAGCAAAAAATCAAAAAAAAAGTTTTTTTAAATGGGCAAAGGACTTGAATGGACATTTCCCCAAAAAAGACATACAAATGGCCACAGGTGTATGAAAAACTGTTCAACATCACTAGTCATCAGGGAAATACAAATCAAAACCACAATAAGGTATCACCTCATGCTTGTTAGGATGGCTATTTTAAAAAACGATAAAAACGTTAAGTGCTGGCAAAGATGTAGAGAAACCGGAACCCTTCTACTCTGTTTGGAGGAATGTAAAATGGCACAGCCACTATGGAAAACAGTAGGGAGATTCCTGAAAATAATAAAAATAGTATTACCATGTGATCCAGCAATCCTGTTTCTGGGTATTTAACCTAAAGAATTGAAATCAGAATTTTTAAGAAACGTTTGCACTCCCGTGTTCACTGTAGCTATTCACAATAGCCAAGGTGTGAAAACAACCTCAATGTTCATCAATGAATGAATGGATAAAGAAAATATGGTACATACATACAAGGCAATTTTTTTTTTCTTTTTTGGCAGCTGGCCAGTACGGGGATCCAAATCCTCGACTCTGGTGTTAACACTGTGCTCTGACCAGCTGAGCTAATCTGCCAGCCCTGATGCAATATTACCCAGCCTTAAAAAAGAATGAAATCCTGCCATATGTGACAACAGGGATTAACCTTTGAGGACATCATGCTAAGTGAAACAAGCCAGTCACAGAAAGACAAAACTGCATGATCCTACTTAGACAAGGTATCAAAAATACTACTCATAGTAGTGAAGAATGGAATGGTGGTTGCTAGGAGGTGGGGGGGAGAAGAAATGGGGATCTGCTGGTTAAAGGGTAAAACTTTCAGTTATGCAAAATGAATAATTTCTAGAGATCTGCTGTACAGCATTATGCCTGTAGTTAATACTGTATCACACACTTACAAATTTATTAAGAAGTTACAGTTTATGTTAAATGTTCATACCGCAATAAAAAAAATAGTAAGTTAATCAGAAAGTCAGTCAGCAAACATCTTTATTTAAAATGCCTTAATAAAGTTAACAAGGACCTTTCTTTTCTTCTCTTTTCTTTTTTCTTCTTTTTCTTTTTAAAAATGAAACACACCGTGTTCATCTTGAGCTTGGAGCAGCTTCCAGTTGGGTTTTACAGCCAGCAAAGCAGGAACAGTTTATCAGGCATTTCTGTATGATGGGCCAAGGTTGAGCTTCACTGAAAACTATGCAATACATTTGCAATAAATCTACTTTTGTTTTGGTGCCACTGAAAATACTGAGGCTCATACCAATAGTGAGGAATTTGAGGATTATTATCACCATAACAACTAGCAGATCACCAGGCCCAGATGGAAGGCACAGTGGAACTCTGAGGGAAGTGACAGAAAAAACCGAGGCAGAGGCCGCCTCTTCTGGTCTGGTTTCTCTAGCACGTGTCGTCTTCCCCTGTCCTGCACTTCGCCATTCTCCACACTCCAGCTCCTTTGAATTCAGAATCATTGTCGAAATATGGCTGGCAGAGGCCCCCAAAGGGTTTCCAATAAGGCTGTTTCTGAAATAAGTATCAGTGGAACATCTCTTCGTCTGGCTAGGCAGGGATTCTGAATCTTTTCTGAGCCATGAACCACTTTGATGGTCTGGGGAAGCCTGTGGATGCTTCTCAGGATGTTTTCTAATAGAACAAATTACATATGATTACAAAGGAAGCCAATTTTATTGAACTATCATGATCAAATATTTTAAAAGTCTGATTATATAGTAATATGTGTGTTTCTGTATTTATGCATTAAGATCTGATGGCAGATGTAACATCCATAGTTTTGAAGTAGGGATGACCATAAATGGCATTTCAAGAAAAACTACAATGATTGTAATGTGATAGGAAAATATCTATGATTTTTAAGGGGAACAAAGTCACAGGTACTGCTAATATTATCGGGATGTGCTGTCTACACTAACAATGAAAGGAAATGTTCAATTTCAGCTAGAAGTTAGAGAAAATAAGGATGTGACTTTTCCCCATCCAGGTTCATAAACCCCCTTGAGTTCTATCTACCTGCATTAAAGAACCCCTGGATTGGTGTCCCCTACTTGAAGAGGTAGCCTGGCAAAAGTCTTAATGTATAATTAAATGTTCGTATGATTACAATATATGCCAAGTCATTAGATTTCCTTCCACATGAAATGAACTTGCTGGAGTAATCGGTAAATATTTCTCAAAATTTGGGGGAAAAGAAGTCTGGCTAGCAAAAGAAGTCTGTAATGAATCCTAACCAGAATCAAAGCAAGTCCACAAGCCATGCATTTTTGCTGTGAATGCTGAAGAAGAAATTTTTAAAATAATGGCAGTAAACAGGTGAACTTCTGGTAAGGCAACCACATGAATTATCCAAAACTATGTGGATATCAAGTAATCTGTCCCCTGCCGTTTTAACAGACTTGAGTTATCTCCATCACATACAACTCCTAGGTTTCATTATAAAAGGTTCCTCTAGCCCCTCCCAGTGGAGTGCTAAGCTGCTTGCGGTCTGTTGAAGATGAATTTTTTTTTTCCCTTTTGTCTTTTTTCGTGTCCGGCAACGGACCGCAACCCTCAGTGTCGCGCCCATACCGGACCGGGACCGGCAACGGGATCGCAACCCTCGGTGCTGCGCCCGCCCCTCGCTCAGCCAGTGAGCGGGAACCGGTCTGTATGTGGGATCCGAACCCTCGGCGGGAGCGCCGCCGCGCTCCC
>NW_007728978.1:252158-256332 GCF_000696425.1 Galeopterus variegatus | reverse complement strand
CGGCGGGAGCGCCGCCGCGCTCCCAAGCGGCGCACTGTAGCAGTGCGCCACCGGGCCGGCCCTGAAGATGAATTTCTGATTGCTCAAATAAACTCTTTAAATTTAAATCTGCCCAAGTTATCTTTTAACACTGGACTGTGCAGTCTTTTGTTTTTTTTATTGAAATGTAACTTCCATATGGTAAAATTCACTCTTATTAGTACACAGTTCTGTGAGTTTTGACAAACACATACAGTTAGGTTTCACGATCAAGATACAGAACATCTCGTCCTACCCCTTTGTTGGAAATACCCCTTCCAACTTCCAGCCCTGGCAACCACTGGTCTGTTTTCTACCCTTATGGTTTTGCCTTTCCCAGAATGTCATATAAATGAAATCATATGCTGTGTAGCTTTTCAGTCTGGCTTCTTTCACTTAGCATAATGCATTTGAGGTTCAGCCATGTGATTGTGTGTATCTGTAATTCATTCCTTTTATGTTGATAACATACCGTTAGCCAAACATTCTTAGAATAAAATTTAAAACTGATTGGCATACATGTGATATCACACAGGTTGACTGAAGTATTTTAAAGTAAATTACAGGTATCTAACACCTGCCTTCATGTGGATGTCCATGTGCTGAACTCACCTTCACTGTGACCTAGCAATGTTCCTCTGTAGCCCGTGATTTCCTTCACGTGACTTAACGGAGGCTGCTGCTCCATTGCCTCTGCTGGCCCTCTCCTATTAACTCTTGGGACAAGTACTCTCCATGATTTCATGTGTGGCCAGCGGTGTTGGCTCATGAAATTTGGGTAAACTCCCCATATAATTGTAACATTACCCCTCTCTTGGACCAATTTCTCCTTCAGGCCAATACATTCTTCTTTTTAACTTGTAAATTTTTATGCAAGTATTTTATCAAAAGAATTTCTAGAATAGCACTATCCAATAAAAATATAATACAAATCATACATGCAATTTAAAATTTTCCAGTTAGGCTGTTTTTAAAAAGGAGAAAAAATATTAATTTTAATAATATATTTTATTTAACTCAAATTCTTATTTCAACATGTAATCAATATTAAATAGCTATTAATGAAATATTTTACTTTTTTTGTACTGTCTTTAAAAATCTAGTGTGTATTTTAACTTACAGCACATCTGTAATACAATTCAGACTAGCCACATTTCAAGTGTTCAAATGCCACATGTGGCTAGCAGCTACCATACTGGACATCACTGGTCTGTAAAGAACTGTGAAGGTTAATTCTAGGTGTCCACTTGATTAGATTAAAGAATACTGAGAAACCTCGTAAAACTGTCTTTTTAGGTGTGTCTATGAGGGTGTTTCCAGAGAGATTAGTATGAGAATCTGAGTGAACTGGGTTGGAAAGATCTGCCTTTGATATGGGTGGGAACCACCTAATCCACTGGGGGCCCAGGAAAAACAAGAAACAGAAAAAAGGCGAATCTCTCTTTCTGCTTTGCCATTCTGCCATGTGAGACCCCTGTGTCACTGTCACCCCGAACAAGGCCTTCACCAGATGTGTTCCCTGGACTTTGGAATTCCCAGCTTCCAAAACCATAAGCAATACATTTTGTTTTCTTATGAATTACTCGGTTCCAATATTTTGTTATAAGCAACAGAAATGGACTAATACAGGAACCGTTAACAAGACCCCCTTAGCTGAGAGGGGGAGGGAGTGAGCTGTGGATAAGAACACTTCAGAACAGGTTTTGGTTTGCAGACTTTCATAGACATTATCTCATGTAGTGTTTGTAGTATCCCTGTGAGATCATTATTTTCACCATCGTGGTTTTGCAATGAGAAAATTAAGGCTCTGTGGGGTGAGAGTAGCTGCCCAAGGATCCTCAGCAAACATGTGACATAGCCAGCTTCTCTCCCCACACCACCTCCCAGGAAGCAGAGACCCAACAGTCGAATCCTCCTTAACAATTTTGGATAAATGCTCGCATTAAAATAAAAGGCCGGTGGTTCTCAAACTTTAATGCTCATAAGAATTTCCCAATGTGCTTGTTTAAAATGAAGATTTGGGGGCCCCAAACCCAGACAGACTTATTCAGTAAGGCTGAGCTGGGAACCCAAGAATCTGTGTGTTTATTAAGACCTCCAGGTGATCCTGACACAGGTAGTCAGTCCTAGGGACCACGAGTTTTGATACATTACCTTGGTTTTCAAGCATGTGTAAGATCCTCAAAGGAGGGTGCTACTAATGAATTGAAATTCATGTCAGAACGTCAGAAAGTTGTCTGACCTTTGGCAATTCAAGAATCCCAGAGAGGAGGCATGTTCACAAAGTGGAATACTGCAGAGTTATAAAATTATGCTCTAGAAGATTTAACGACAAGTAAAGATGTTTGTTGTACAGTAGTTCCCTCTTGCCTGCAGGTTTCCTTTCCACTGTTTCAGTTATGCATGGTACAGTACGATAAGATATCTTCAGAGAGAGAGAGAAACCACATTCACATAACTTTTATTACAGTATATTGCTATAACTGTTCTATTTTATTATTATTGTTGCTAATCTCTTACTGTGCCTAATTTATAAACTAAACTTAATCATAGATATATATGTAGAAGAAAAAATAGTGTATATAGGGCTTGGTACTATCTGCAGTTTCGGGCATCCACTGTGGGTCCCGCAAAGTATCCGCTGTGGATAACTGGGCGGGGGGGGGGGGGGGGTTACTGCACATTGTGTAAAAAAGGAGGTTACCAGATTTGCGAATTTTTCTGTAGAATGTTATACTTCTATGAAAAGCTTTAAAAAAGGAAGTTACCAGATGTTACAATTTCATCCCATATTTACAGAAAATTTATTTATGTATACATATAAAATCATATATTTATTTATATATACTTACGTATTTATGTATCCACATAAAATGAATGAAAACCACCAAAATATTCACAGTGATTATCACCGCTGTATAGAGTTATGGATAATTTTTATTTATTTATTTTTTGGCTGGTACAGGGATCTGAACCTGTGACCTTGGTATTATAAGGCATGGATAATTTTAAAACTTTCTTCTTTCACCTTGATGTTTTTTTCTGAATTTTCTACAATTAACGTGGTATTTTAATAAAAACTAAGAAAAACATTTTAAGGAAATAGCCAATCATAAAGAGAGATCTTGAAAGACAGCCCAACTAGTAATCATTTCATTCTATAGGTCTTAGAAAAGATTACATTTGGTGGTTTTTTAAAAAAAAAAATCCGTTTTCTCATTTGTGATATAAATGAATACCATTCATGCTCAATAGGCTTGAATAATTACTGTAAAATTTTAAAAGTCAACTGTCAGGCCCTCTTCCAGGCAGGGAACTCTTTAAGGAGTTTAGGCTTCTTTGGCACTGACTAGAGGCCCCGCACTTTGCTTCTCGGATGCCTCTAAGACCCGGGGGCAGGCAAAAGGTTCAGAGGGGAGCCGTGTACATCGCCTTGGGCAAAGACACAGAAAAACAGTTGTCGATTTAATACATAAGCGGATCTGCAGTCAGACCCCAGTTTCTCTGTTAAACGGAACGGCTAATGAATGGATCTCGTTAATGTGCATGTTCTGACAGTTTCAAGATAGATATCTGAGTGTGTGCGTATGTAGCATGAAGTGTATTTTCTTGAAAATGAAAGCTTCTTTTAATGAAAAAAAAAAGTCCTTTAGGGGCAGGCTCTCTGGCTTCTAGTAAGTTCCTAATACAGCCTTCAGGTGGGCAAATCTCCCGTGGGCAGGGCCTCCGCTGCACCGGGGTGGACTTGAACCCGCGCGTGGGCGCCGGGGCAGGTAACGAGCCCGTTTCGTCGCCTCGCGAAGAAACACAGCAGCGGCCCTGGTGCCGCGAGCCGGCCCCGGCAGCCGCGCCCTGCGCCTCGGTCTCCTCACCTGGAAAAGCTGGGAAGAGCAGCATTTGCTTCCTAAGGTTTTGTGAGCAGTACACGAGCGCTTCATCCGGAGTGCGGAGCTTCACGCCGGCCTGGACAAAGCGCGACCCATGCTGTGGTCAGTGCTGCCGCCGCCGAGAAACTGTCACCAGTGAGCCAGTGAATAAAATGGAGAAAATGCTTGCACAAGGGCCTTGGCCAGGGCCTCCGGGGACTCCAGGCCCTTCCGTGGGTACCGCCGCCGCCGGGGCGCGCAGGTCCGGAGGGGTGCGGCCGGGGGGCGGG
>NW_007728978.1:235133-251626 GCF_000696425.1 Galeopterus variegatus | reverse complement strand
CGGGGGCGGGGGAGGGGAAGGGGTGCGGGGAGGGTGCGGGCGGCGCGCGCCTGCAGGGCCGGGGCCTGCGCTCTGGCGGTGTCCGGCCTGCAGCGCTTCTCTCGGCTCCCACCAAGCCAAGGCGCGGACTTTGCAAAGCTTACCAGCCCGCTCTAGAATCTACTCCAGTTTTAGCTTTTCTCCCGTTTCTGTATATTTTGTGTCACCCCCTACTTCCTGGGCAGGATTCGCCTGTAGATGAGTATCAAAGATTCTGGGCAAGAGTTAGAGATTCCAGGTGACATCGGGTCGCCTCTGACAGGCAGGGTGGCAAAGTCTGTGGTGTGTGAATGGCCAACAACGGCGCGAGGGAGGAGGAGAGTAGAAACCCCAGCACTGTCCCACAGTGAGGGCACAGGCGAAGAACAGGCGAATCTTACAGGGCCACCTCAGGACAGGAAAGAATTGTGTAAAAGTCACTAAGCCATGTCAGTGACTGCATAATTGCCAGAAAAGTTCAACGTTTTCTGATGAAATAACTAAGTATTTATTCCTTCCATTCTGCACAGAGGGAGGTTGCATCTCATTTAACAATAGGATGCAAAAATAAGCTCTAAAAACAAACAAAAAACTCCAAAAGCACTGATGAGGTCAAGCAGCTCTTCCACAGGACAATGGTCCTTGCTGCAGTGCAGGGAGAGGGTGGTGGCTGTGCAGGATTCCTGGCTTCTGGACATCTAGACACCCCTTCTGGGAGGTGACCATGCCAGGTTTCTCTCAAAGAGGGACAAATCCCTTAGTGCTAGGAAGCTTCGGGGGTGGAAAATTTAAGCAAATAGAAAAGCATCTCCAAAAAGATGTGCCCTACTGCCTCACTGTCCTGAATTTGTGAACCAAATCTTCTCAGACAGCTTTAGATATTATTGGAAGCATTAACCTTAAGAAAACCTATAAAACAGTTAGCTTCGGGGGTGGAAAATTTAAGCAAATAGAAAAGCATCTCCAAAAAGATGTGCCCTACTGGCTCACTGTCCTGAATTTGTGAACCAAATCTTCTCAGACAGCTTTAGATATTATTGGAAGCATTAACCTTAAGAAAACCTATAAAACAGTTCATGTTTCCAGGGAGCATCTTCAACTCATGGGCAGGTTTAAAATTCCACGTTTCTGATGTTTAAATTTTAGAAATCAATCATTTTTTCTTGTTTTAAAGAAATTTCTTTGTTATTGGTTCAACTTTGTCTCCCAGAAAAGGTATGTTGGGGTCCTAACCCCCAGTAACCTCAGAATATGACCTTTAGAAGAGGTAATCAAGATAAAATGAGGTCCCTAGGGTGGGCCCTAATCCAATATGACTGGTGTCCTTAGAAAAAGGGAAAATTTGGACACAGATGGGCAGATGGAAATTTGAACACAGGGAGAACACCATGTGAAGATGAAGGTTGAGATGGCATGATGTGTCTGCAAGCGAAGGCATACCAAAGATTGCCAGCAAGCCTCCAGCAGCTGGGGCAGAGTCCTAGCGCCGAGCCTCCTCACAGCCTCAGAAGCATCTGACCCTGCTGACGTTTTGATCTTGGACTTCCAGCCTCCATAGCTGTGAGAGAATATGTTATTTAAACCGGTTTGTGGTGGTACTTTGTTCCTGCATCCCGGGCAAACTAACGGAAACTTTATTCTTTAAAAAAAAAAAATGATTATAATGGTAATATATGCTCACTGTAAAATATTTCACAGATGAAAAAAAGTATGTGTCTGTCTGGGCTGCAATAACAAAATACCAGAGACTGGGTAACTTAGAAACTTGTTTCTCAAAGTGCCGGATGCTGGGAACTCCAAGATCAAGGTGCCAGCAAATTTGATAACGTGGTGTGGGCCTGCTTCCTGCTGCACAGATGGTGCCCTCCAGCTGTGTCCTCAGTAGTGGAAGGAGCTCTCTGGGACTCCTTTTATAAGGGCACTGATTTCATTCATGAGGCCCTGCCCCATGACCTGATCACCTCACAAAGACTCCACCTCCCAGCACCATCACCTTGGGGGTGAGGATTTCAACATATGAATTTGGGGAACACAGAAATTCAGACCATAGCAAAAAGTACAAGGGAGAAAAATGATGTCTTCAGTGCTCCTGTCACCGAGAGTTACTCCGTCTTCATCCATTTGCCCACTCAGCAAATCCTCCCTGCTACACACAGCGGGTGCGGTGCTAGAGCCTGGGAGTCAGGCGACAGGAGAAGTCAGTCAACAAACAGGCGGCGAAGTGCCCGGCGGTGGTGAGTGAGGGCAGCACGGGCAGCGGCAGCGAGAAGAGCAGGCGACTGCACGCGGGCCATGCGGCGTGCGCGTGGGAGGCCAGGCGAGGCTTCTCGAAAAGAAAACGTTTGGCTGAAGAAACTGGAAGGAGAGCGGAGGCTGAGTCCTGGGCATATTTGAGAGAAAAGCGTCGAACGCGCAGCCCTGCCTGGCGTGTTCCAGGAGCCGCGGGAAGCTCCTGTCCTCGGAAAGGACACCCGGGGGGACGGGAGGCCCGAAAGGGAGGCGGGAGTTCACCTTTACCCTGTGTGTGATGGGAGGGCACCGGAGGCGAGAGGGCACGAGGGGGCAAAGGGACACACCGGGAGGCCCGCCGGGAGGCCAGGGCAAAAATCCAGGGAGAGACAGAGAGAGCGAGCGAGGGAGACAGGACCACCCTTAACATGCGGTAAACAAACAGGTTCCAGAAGTGGGCATTTTTAGATGCCTTTTTTCCTTTAAACAAAAATGGGTTTCTACTCTATGTAGGATTACATTCTGCGGTTGGTTTGTTTTTGGTTTTTGTGTTGGTGAGCCCATGCTTGCTTCTGATATCTCCTTCCCTTCTTTCTTCTTATTCTTGCTTATTCAGGTAGAACTTACACTACAGAGTAACACACATAAATCTTGGGTGCACAGCTCGATGCATCTCACATACCCCCGTTATCAGCACCCAGAGTAAGGCGTTCACCGTTTCCAGCACCTCAGGAGGCTCCCCCAGGCTCCCACCCAGCATTTGCATGTTGTTTTGGTTTTTTATACTTAGGAATGGATCCACACTTATGTGTCCCTGCTATTCACTATAGCCCTACAAAATGATTTTTTCTATAGTATTCCAAAATTGCATGTTATGGATATTCCACAATTTACTTAACTAGTGATACATTTAGATTTTTTCCAGTTTTAAATGTTTTGTAAGTAACACTGTAATGGCTGTTCTCATTGTTATCGCTTATCTCATTTGCCTCATTAGTTCCTTTAGGAGGCAGGATTGCTGAATCAAAGGAATGTACGTTTTAGAAGTTTGCTGCAGCTGTCTGGCGACCTTCCTCAAGGTCACACTAATTACTCTCTCCAGCGCAGGCTGTGCTGTGCCGTTTCTCCGCCCCTTGGCAGCACTTAGGTCCACAAACCCATCTTCACTGGTCCTATTTTCACTGCCACTAGCCGATGGAGTTTAGAAAAGAGGTTTGAGAGCCCTTTAGAGAGAGCGTTCGGAAAAGAGGCTCCTCACAGGTTAAGGAGAAGAATGGAGCCCGCAGCCGTGGAAGGACGCTCCCACGGGGACCCACTGTGGCTGCTCCAAGGTCGAGGGGCCGACAGCGAGGGGAAATTGTGTTCTTGCAGTTTACAAAATGCCCTCACACACACAGTCTGTTTTCTCGAAAACTGCAGCTGGTATCATTATCATCACCATCACTGCTGCTGTTCCTGCTGCTGGAACAATACAAATGGAAAAAAATAAACACAGAGCGTTTACCAATTGCCTAACCTGAAATACAGATTTCAGAGTCAGGACTTAAATTTAGGTATTCTGATTCCTGCTTCAATACTTTGGCCAATTAAGTTGCCTTTTTTTCTTCCCTATTTTTTATTTGTTTGTTTCCTTGTGCCTTCCTTTGTCTATGACATATTAAGTTTAGGGTGAGTGAGTGTAAATGAGCCTGGAATATCTTCTTGTGCCAAGTAGCTAGGAAGCTATCAGAGACTACTAGTGTCATGTCAAAAAGTCCCAGGATGGAGTTGAAAGTTCCCATTGGCCAAAGAATCACATGAACATGTCTAAGTCTATGAATTCATGAAGATACTGAAAATGCTGACCACAACCTCATGGATCATCTTTGGAGAATGCTAGGAACAGATTTTTTATTTTGAAAACTGGTAAATAAAAGGAAAGAAATAAGTACGTATTCTGGCTTTCCAATATGTACTACTGGGTAACCAGAAAGTTGATGACGGGAAGCTTTTATTTACAGACTATTCCGGCTAATTAAGCAATGCCACCCTTGTGTGGGATCTACTCAAGAGCTTCAATGGCCGATTAACACACAAAAAGAAAGACATTATGTGTGAAAGTGCACACCTCCACCAGTGAAGTATTGTTGCCAAAAATGTCCAACCTAAATCTGATCAGCATCTAAACATAACAGCCAGTTTACGGGAAACACAGGAGATTGAGGGAGCTTGCTAAGCAACACTTTAAACAGGGCTACAATCAGTAAAGTCCAGATGGTGAGAAACTCTACAGGACAAACAACCATTTTCTTCAAAAACTTGCAAGGAAAAAAAGAGATGGAAGGGGAACTTATGGCTTAAAAGAAAATTAAGTTGGGTGAATTTTATGGTATATGAATGATATCTCAATCAAGCTGCTATTCAAAACTAATTAAGAATCATATCAACAAGGAGGCATATGGACCTTATTTGGATCCTGATTAGAAAAAAAATTGTCCAAAAAAAATTTTATGAGACAATTGGAAATTTGAACACTGACTTCCACTTGATAATCTTAAGGAATTAATGCCAAAAAGTTTAGGTGTAATAATGGTATTATGGTTATGTTTTAAAAGAAGAATCTTACCTTTTAGTGACACATAATGAAGTATTTACAGGTGAAATGATATTATTCCTGGTATTTGCCTCAAAATAATCTGGGACAGGGAAAGTAAGTGGGGTAGAAATGAACCAAGACGTGCCCCTCCCTGACCACTGCTGAAGCTAGGTGAGCTACCTGCAGGGCTAAAGTACTGTTCTCTCTACTTTTGCATATATTAGAAAATTTCTGTGATAAGAACTTTTTTTTTGAAATTGGGATTTCAGTATGCAAAGATTGTATCAAAGTACACTTATCTCAGCTTGTATAAAATTTCAAAAAATTAGAGACAACCTAAATGAAAGCTGGGTTAATATTTTTGGTACATCCCTGGGATGAAATACCATGCTCCCATTACAAATGGAGACGTCCATAGTATGTTGTAAGTGATGAAAGCACCTTACTGTAGGTGTAGGGACCCCATGGGTGCCTGAACAGGGACACACCCTGGCAATATGGCGCCCTTCCTGGTTCTTCTCCACAGTAAACAGGCCCACCTGCTCCAAACCTCAGCCAGTCACAGGTCAAGGCTCACCTCCTGCCCAGCCCCGTCCAATCAGCTACCGCCCCGTCCACCCCCTATCCAACCCCGGAACGCAGCTCCCTATAAATGTACGCACAGTCCTTGAATAAAGCGGAACCTCCTCGGCGAACTGTTAGCCCGGGTCTCGCGTGATTCCTTTGTCCGTGCGCCCCTACACTTACAAATGTAATTTTAATTTAATTTAAATAGTATAAAGGTATGACATGCCAACTGTAAAAAGAAACTCAAGTAATAAGGAGGGGAATAAAGTAAAACTTCCCTTCTCTCCATCCCTACCATAGTACTGAAGTGCCTCTTATGTATTTTTTATAGGAATTTTCTGGTCATACACAGATGTTTAGACATCACTGTTTTGCAACTTACCTTTTTGGGTTAACAATATATTATGGATACTTTTCTATGTCAGTTTATATAAGCTACCTCTTTCTAACAATTGTACAAAATTCCATTTTATGAATATAACATTTTTTTAACCAGTCCCTATTGATAGGCGTTACTTAAATGTGTCAGCAGGGACTGGTA
The DNA here is from genome assembly GCF_000696425.1 of Galeopterus variegatus. Lineage (NCBI taxonomy): Eukaryota > Metazoa > Chordata > Mammalia > Dermoptera > Cynocephalidae > Galeopterus > Galeopterus variegatus. Next base: position 245,696 of record NW_007728978.1, on the reverse strand, counting down.
CTGTCAATTGAATTGCCACCTGAAGGCTCAAGGGATGTTTGATATGAATCTGGCTTTTTACTACAATAAAAAATGCTGCAAAACATTCTTACGTATTTATTTTTATTTTGTTTTGTAAATATATCTGTAGGATAGATTCTTAGTAATGGAATTACTATGCACATAACCCCATGTTGTTTTACAAAGTGTCACTGTGTTTGTTCTGGGTGTGTACATGTACAAGGGTAGCATTTTGACATATAAACACATTCTCATTTGTGGAGGGTACTAACATTAATAAAGCACATGTATTTCACAGGGCTTTAACATTTAGCCTAGTAGGGCCACAGCCTTTAGATTAGTAGGACCACAGTCCTTAGATCAGGCTGTAGATTAGTAGGACCACAGTCCTTAGATCAGGCTGTAGATTAGTAGGACCACAGTCCTTAGCTGTTAAAAGGGCCAAAGCCCTTTAGTTTAGGCTGTAGCATAGTGGGGCCACAGCCCTGTAGTTTTAGCAAGGCCAAAGCCTTGTAGCTTAGGAATAGCCTAACCTTTTGGTGTTACACATAGAAATGCTAAGCTTGGGAAAAAACAGAAAACTTTCACAGGACTAAAAAGTCTCTGGTGTGGATATGAAAATTGTAACACAGCAAAAGTGCTTGCTCTAAGGGAAAATGTCCTTGGTGCAGCTAAACCTAATGATGAAAAAATATGTGTGCTAAAATCTTCAAGGCTACTCTGCCAATTAGTGGTTGATTCCATATTTCACCTTCAAATGTTTCTCTAAGTTTCCTAGGGAACTAAGTGTTGCCATAAGGATTATCTCATTGGTTCTTTTGTATGTCACAGATCTTAGTTTTATGACTCCTTTGATGGTAAATTGCTTAAACTATTTTTAAGTTGCACCTGCTTTAATGAAAACTGTCATGTAGCCAGTTTGTTTATGTTTTCACTACGATTAACCACCTGTGTTCTTTGCTGTAACTTTCTTGCCTGGACAATAAAAATGGAGAGCAAACCCAGTTCGGGGTTATTTCCCAGGAATTCCTTCTCTCTTGAAGAAGTCGTCTCCTGGAATTAACCCCTCTGGGCCTCTCACTGCTCTGGAAAAATGGGCTTTGACTAATCCTTTGCATCTCTGTCACCCTGGGGGAGAGGTGACAGTCATTAGTTCCTTTTATCCCACATTCCTTCCACCATTAAACCTGACCCATGAGACATGCCTTCAGGGAGGGCAACAGCACAGAGTAAGAAATGAGTCACCAAACTAGACTCTGGAGGCTCAAGACAGAAACAGAAGCTTTGAGAGAAAATACTTTTTGAGTTACCAGAACCTAGTGTGAGTATCAAATTCCCAAAGTTTATGCCATAAACAATTGATTCAAGAAAATTTCATGATGATATAAGAGCAAACTCGTCTACCCAAAAGTAGGTCTAACATTTCAGGGGAGAGGATGAAGAACTTCAGAGAAACGGAGTTGACAGCCATGGAGTTATGCCTTTGTATATACATATGCTTTATTTTTTAGATATATATACCTATTTTTTAGATATATATATTTATTCATATATATATAACATATATATATATATATTAGAGATATATATCCATTTTTTAGATATATGTTTTATATTTTATACATACATATGCTTTATTTTTTAGAGCAGTTTTAGGTTTGCTGCAAAACCGAGTGGACTGTACGGTAACTTCCCACATTCTCCCTGCCCCACACACCCACAGCCGCCCCTACTGTCAACATCCTGCACCAAAAGAGGCTTCCGCAGTGAGCCCCACCCTGCCCTGCATCTGTCGCATCCCCTTGTGCCTTATGAGGACACATGGCACCACCCAGGAAGCAAAGAGCGGCCCTCACCAGACCAGTGAACCTGCCAGCACCTTGATCTTAGACTTCTAGACTCTGGAACTATGAAAATAAATTTCTGTTCTTTATAGATTACCCAGCTTCAGGTATTATGTTATAGTAGCACGAGCAGACTGAGACAAACGCCAAAAATAATTAATTATTTAAGATGTGATGACGTAGTGTCACCACTGAATGGTCTGGAGTAGTCTGTGTATTAAACAGACCCCTTGGGCTGTTGTGTGGAGAATGGAAAGGGCAAGCCTGGGAGCAGGGGGAGCAGGCAGGAAGCCAGTGTTGTCAACCATGTAAGAGGTGAGAGAGATCTGAGCTGGGCTGGAGATGAGGGTGACTGTAGATCCCAGTTCGCCCGGGTCCTGGTTTGCCTTGACCCAGCCCAGTTTACATCTGTTGGGACCCCTTTTTCTCTCAAACACATCCCAGTTTGGAGACTCCAGTGGTGGCAGTGGCTGTGAAGAGAAGCCAGGTGGGATTCGTGAGCTCTGAGACAAGAGCCATAGACCCGTAGACCCGATTGGGCTTGGAGATGGGTCAGATGTGGGTGGGCAGGCTGGCTCCCAGGGCTGTGGCCCCAGCGGTTGGGGGCAGGGAGACAATGCTGTTCGGGACACAAGCAGCACCTGGTAGCTTGCTGGCTCCAGATCTCTCAGGTTTGCTACTCTTGGGCCTCCCCTTCTGGAGGTATGACTAGCAGTTGACTTCGGAGGGGACAGGAGAGATTTCCAGCAGAAAGAACAGCAGGTACAATGGCGCAGAGGCACCAAACAGAAGGACACCTTTAGAGACAAGTCCAAACAGATATACTATGTTGTGTGTTATTCTGGGGGCTGGCTGCATGTTTTGGTGGGAAAGGGAGAGAAGGAATGACCAAGCAGGGTCATGAATTTTAGCAGGGCCATGCAGTGCAGCCCAAGACTCACATGTGGCTTACTGTGGCCCTGTGATTTAGCTCGTGTCGGGTTGTGATGGGAAGTGACATGTACAATATCCTTGAAAATAACTGGGTGTGCGGTTCTCCCCCCTCTCTTTTCTTCTTCTCTTCAGCAGGAAATGTCAACAACCAGAACCTTCACCCAACGAAGGAGGGCAGAGCTGTCCTACAAGCCTGGGCTGCCACATCTGGTCTATTACACAAAAGAGAAATGAGCTTCTATGTTATTTAGGCCTTTGTTTTTAAATCTTTTTGTTATAGCAGTATAATCTATGTACTTAAATACAGTAGGTGTTTAATAAACTGTGAAAGAGGTTTTCTTTTTCTTTTTCTAACCCTTGACCTTAATGTTATCAACAGGGCCCCCTAACCAACTGAGCAATCTGGCTAGCCCAAACCGTGTAAGAGTGTTAGATGGAAGTCCCTGCTGGTTCTTGATATGCTAGCCTTAAATAGGTTTAGTCTCTTACATTCCCCAAGCCCTGGGCTTTTACCAGATAATCCATGGGATGAGTTATCCCATTAAGGCTGTAGGGAAACCAGGAAGCAGAAGGGAGCCTACATGCTGAGGATTGGCCTGTAAGCAGGAGCCATGCCCTGGGGCTGGCCAGGTTTCCCTTCTGGGTGTCTGTGGATGTGCTGAGCCAGGTGGGGGAGCCACAGTGAAGGGCTTGGTGTTCTGGGTTAGCTAAAGAGGCAAGAGAGGAAAGCGATGAATGGAGAACTGGCCGCAGGTGCCTACCCCCTCAGACCTGCCGGGAGAGTCCCTTTGTGACGAAGACTTCGAGGCCTAAGGGAGTCTCACTAAGTGCACCCAGTGTTCCCTGAGCACTGACGTGTGCCACGCAGCAGAGCTGGCACTGATAAGCGCAGAGCTGAGTGAGACAATGCCTTTACCATCAAGTGCTAAGGGCACAGTGAGGAATCTGAAAGACCACCAACTAACCATGATCCAAATCTGTGCTCAGCCTGCCGGGCTTGCGTGGGACTCAAGAGTGAGACCACTGCTCGCTCTGTACTTGAAAGCCCACTTTTAGAGACAGGGCAGTCCCCTTTCCCCCCACTCCTAATTCAGAGAAACATTGGATATGTTGGCTCATCGAAGCATCAATTCTCAAAGTCTGAGTGTCGCACGTGTGCCTTCCAATGGATCTATCTCACGGTTTTGTTTACTTTGCTTGTCACAGTAACTTACAGGGGCATATATATATATATTTTTTGTCTTTTTTTCCGTGTCCGGCAACGGATCGCAACCCTCAGTGTTGCCCCCGTACCGGACCGGGGACCGGCAACGGGACTGCAAACCTCGCTCAGCCAGTGAGCGGGAACCGGTCTGCATGTGGGATCCGAACCCTCAGGAGGGAGCGCCGCCGCGCTTCCCAAGCGGTGCACTATCCAGTGCGCCACTGGGCCAGCCCTACAGGGGCATATTTTTATCCTTAATAGGCCTCTTTTAAAATGTCTCAACCTTTCAGTTCGTTTTGGCTTAAGGTTTAGTTTTTTCTTTTTTTGATGGTGGCCAATTCAAGAGGCGGGTTCTGAGCTCGGGTGCAGTTTGCATCAGTGACAGCAGGAGCAGTCAGCGTGACTAATGCTGTTTTCACACCAGGGTACCTCCGAGTGTCAAGGGAAAAGATGCAATAAAGGAGCATTTTTTCCTTGGCTTGTAATAGACTTTTTTTTTTTTTTTCTGGAGAAAAAATAAGAAAAAAGGAGGACCCTATGTGTATTCGTATAAAATGTGATACATACATGCTACGGGCTGAATGTATGTGTTCCTCCAAAATTCATATGTTACAATCCTAGGGTTTTTACCTTTGGGAAGTAATTAGGTCATGCGAGGGGAGCCCTCATCGCATAAGTGCCCTTAGAAGAAAAGATACACTTTCAGAGAACTTTTTCTCTCTCTCCTCCTCTCCCCGTCTCCTCTCCCTCTCTCCTCTGTGCCATGTGAGGATACAATGAGAAATCAACCTTCTGTTAACCAGGAAGAGGGCCCTCACCAAGACTCCAACCACACTGGCATCCTGATCTCTAACTTCCAGCCTCTAGAACTGTGAGGAATAAAAGTTTGTTGTTTAAGCTACTCATTCTATGGTAACTTGATATAGCAGCCTCAGCTGAGAATATATATATATGGCTAAGTGAAATAAACCAGCCACAAAAATACAAATACTGTATGATTCCACTTATACGAAGTTCCTAGAGTGTCACATTCATAGAGATGGAAAGTAGAACAGTGGCCACGAGGGGCTGGGGAGGGGAAATAGGGAGTTGTTTAATGGGCACCGAGTTTCAGTTTTGCAGGATGAAAAAGTTCTGGAAATCTGTTTTACAACAATGTGAATAAACTTCACACTACTGAACTGTACACTTAAAAACAGTTAAGATGGTAAATTTTGTGCTATGTGTTTTTTACCACAATTTTAAAAAGCTGATCATAACACACCCCTCAATTGTGAACTTGGTGAAAGAGCTCCAGACTCATAATGGTTTCACTTGTTTATAATTGGTATCCCTCTCCCTGGTGTTTTGTGAAATCTCAATCTTTTACTGTTTTTCAACAATCAAGGATGGCATAGAAATGCAAAATAATGAATTAGAGTGAAATTTTCTATTTTAGGAAGTTTGATTTTTAAAATGCTAAGCTTTTCTTAGCTTTTCAATACTTTCACTTGAAATTATAAAGTTTTTCTCAATTCGTATCCCTCAGATGTGTGCACATTTAGCCCAGTCAAAAGAGATGGAGGATGGCTTACAGACTGCCAAAAATATTCTAGTGATTCCTAGCATAGCTACAAATAACAGTTTTGATGTTTTAGACTTAAATATGTAGAGATAAAGGTAGGAGGAAAAAAAATTCTTGAAGTATTTTTTAAATATAGTTTAAGAGAATGAGATAAACTGAAATCACACAAACACATCTCTTATAGAAGATCTGGCACATTAATTTTCTTACAGTTTCAGAGATTGTATAGTTTTATATTATGATTCAATAGTAGAAAATTAGTTTATCTGGGGAGCTTGGCTATATTTGGTTTATAGTATTTCTTTGCATGCATTTCTTTCCAATTTCTTCTATGAGTTAAGTGGAATTAAAAAAATTTTTTTTAATGTTATTGAAACATATTGATTATACATATTTATGGGGTACAGAGCTTTATTTCAGTACATGTATGCAATGTGTTGATCTATTCAGGGTAATTAGCCTATTCATTTATTAATCATTTCTGTGTGACGTGTACACATTTTATCTCCTCTCTTGTAGTCATTTGGTTACATACAGTAAAACATTATTGATTATAGATTTCTGGGTTGGCTGTACACCAATAAGGCTTATTTTTTCTATCTCACTGTGCTATTGTGTCTATTAATCAGCTTTTCACTATCCCTTCTCCTCTTCCCCTTTCCCATCTCTAGTTCTACCATAGTTCTTTTCATTCCTTTTAACAGTTCAACTTATTATTATTTATTTGTTTTGGGGTTTTTTTGTTTGCTTGTTTCTTCTTTGACCCATTGGTCATTCAGGAGTATGTTATTTAATTTCCATGTATTTGTATAGTTTCCAAAGTTTTGTTTGTTGTTGATTTCTAGTTTTATTCCATTGTGGTCTGAAAAAATAGTTGATATGATTTCCATCTTTTAAAATCTGTTGAGGCTTGATTTGTGATCTAACATGCAGTCTATCCTGGAGAATGATCTATGTACTGAGGAGAAGAATATATATTCTGCAGTTGTTGTATAAAATGTTCTGTAAATGTCTATCAAGTCCATTTGATCTAAAGTGCCATTTAAATCCAATATTTCTCTAATTTTTTGTCTGTCCAATGCTGAGAGAGGCATGTTAAAGTCCACAATTAATATTGTATTGGGGTCTACCTCTTTCTATAACACTTGCTTTATTTATCTGGGTGCTCTGATGTTGGGTACATATATATTTTTGATTACTATTGTTATATCTTCTTGCTGCATTGATCCTTTTATCATTATATAATGTCCTTCTTTGTCTCTTTTTATAGATCTTAATTTAAAGTCTATTTTATCTGATATAAGTATGGCAACTCCTACTCATTTTGGGTTTCCATTCATGTGAAACATCTTTTTCCATCCCTTCACTATTAGTCTATGCATATCTTTATTGGTGAAATGAGCTTCTTGCAGGTGGCATATAATTGGGTCTAGTTTTTTAATACATTCAGCCAGTCCATATCTTTTAAGTGGGGAATTTAGTACATTTATATTGAGAGTTGTTATTGAAAGGTATTGCTTTGTTCCTGCCATTTTGTTAATTTTTACAGTTGTTTTATATTTCTTCTGAACTTTTTTTCCCTTTCCTTACTTGCCTTTGCTGTTTGGTGGGGTTTTTTTTTGCAGTGATAAGACACACTTTCTTTTTTCTCATTTGCATATCTGTTCTACTAGTGGTTTTTATTCTTTCTGGTGTTTTCATGATGATAGTTATTGCTCTTTTGATTCCAGATGAAGGACTCCCATGAGGTTTTCTTGTAGGGCTGGTCTTATGGTGGTGAATTCCCACAGTTTTTGCTTGTTTGGGAAAGATACTATTTCTCCTTCATTACTGAAGCATAGTTTTGCTGGGTATAGTATTCTTGGCAGGCAGTTTTTTTTCTTTAAGCACTTTGAATGTATCATTCTACTCTCTCCTGACCTGTAAGGTTTCTGTTGAGAAGTCAGCTGTTAGTCTGATAGGAATTCCCTTACAGGTGATTTGATGCTTTCCCCTTGCTGTTTTTATTTTTTTAGTTTTTTAAAATTTAATTTAATTTAATTTAATTTTTTAAAGATGACCAGTAAGGGGATCTTAACCCTTGACCTGGTGTTGTCAGCACCACACTCTCCCAAGTGAGCTAACCAGCCATCCCTATATAGGGATCCAAACCTGAGGCCTTGGTGTTGTCAGCACCATACTCTCTCAAGTGAGCCACAAGCCAGCCCTCCCTTGCTGTTTTTAGAATTCTTTCTTTGTCTTTGACTTTTGACATTTTGACTATAATCTGTCTTGGAGAGGTTCTTGTTGGGTTCAATCTATTTGGGGATCTTTGAACTTCTTCTGGAAGACTGTATCTCTCCCAATATTTGGTAATTTTTTGGCTATTATTTTATTAAATAGGCCTCCAACACCTTTTCCTTTCTCTTCCCCTTCCAGTACACCCATAGTATGGATGTTTGTACAGTTAAGCTCATCCAATAGATATGATAGGCTTTCCTCATTAAAAATTTTTTTTTCTGTAGACACAAAGACTTAGAAGACAAAAAAACTCACACACAAGATCTCCCCCCTTGTGTTTCTTCCATGAAGGTACAGTGTGTGCACGTGCATGCATGTACATGTCTGTCCCACCCTGGGCAGGACAGGTCATGCCAACCTCTGTCCCAGCCCCTGTGTTCCCCACACTACCCCCTGTCCCTTGGTGCTTCCTAGAGGCCCTCTGAGCTGGCATGCGGGGTGTGGGGAGCCCCCTGGGAGGGAGGCAAGGCCACAGGTCAGCTAGAGGGTCTTCCATCAGGCCAACCAAGCAGACCAAGGCTGTCTAATGTTCCCTGAGCCCATGCTGTGGCTGGTGGGACAGTCTTGGTGGCGGGCATCAGCATCAAATCCTGGCTCAGGGCCTGGGGTAGAATCCCAGCCCAGGAACCCCAGACACTAATGTCTTGACACCCCCCACCCCATGTGTTTGTAAATACTCTGGCAACCTTTGGCCCTGAGAAGGTTTTAAAATGTGTTATTTACTTTTCTAATCATGACAATTGCTATAAAATAAACAAATGTTTAGAAAAATTAAGAAAAAATGTTTAAGGCCCTGGACTTTGGTGAGGATGCTATTGAAGCAGCCCAGCAAAGAAAGAAAGACTGGGGAGAAAGGAGGCCACTTCTGTATACTGAATGGCCCCTTCCAGCCACAGACTGGGGCAGCTATTGTCACAAATGTCACTCTCCTGCATCTTCCTAATAATCCTGTGAATTTTTATCATCCCACTTTTATGGGAGGAGAAATTAATGTTCAAAGACAGCAGGTAATTTTTCTAAAGTTACATAAGTAAGTGATGAAGCTGCAGCCCAAACCCAGACCATGGAATGCTGCATCCAGACCCTCCTCTTACGTCCTCCTGTCTCAGTGAGAAAGATGAAGGCACAAACTATGTCTGCAGCTAACTCTGGGAAATCATGGTGCCTGTTAATCATCACTACCAGTTTCCTATTTCCACTTTTACTCATTATTTTACTTTTTTTCATTTTCACACAGTGAACTGAGCGCCATCTGGTGAGGGCTTCTTCCTGTCGGGGCTTTACAAGGAGGGCACATGAGCACACTGGCATGCTCTTGCTCCCCCTGCCATGTGATGCCCTGTGCCACCTCAGGACCCTGTGGAGAGTCCCCACCAAGAACCAGGCCCTCACCAGTTGTACCCCTGGGCCTTGGACTTCCCAGCCTCCAAAACTGTAAGAAATAAATTCTGTTTCTTTATAAATTACCCAGTTTCAGATATTCTGTTATAAGCAACAGAAAGCAGACTAAGACAAGCCTAAAATAATCTTTATATAGGCATCATAAACAGACACTTCTTTTTTTTTTTGCATTTGGCCAGTATAGGGATCAAAATCCTTGACCTCAGTGTTACAACACCATGCTCTAACCAACTGAGCTAGCCAGCCAGCCCTAGATATATTTTTAAAAGTTAACTTAAGTCAACATCAATGGACTTGGAGGAATGGGGAATGGAAGCTAAACTAAAATGACTGAAAATCTTGTGTTTGTACTACCAGGATTTGGACAGCAAAAACATGGGGATTCAGCATAGTATTTATTTATAGATCAAGGATCTGAAGGGAACCCTGCTCAGCATTTCCTGTGACTGCATGTCACTGAACTCAGCCTTGTGGGATACCTGCCTGCCCCAGGGATAAAGATTATTCGCTGAGCTTCGTGTTCGGGAGGCAGTGCCCCTTCCACCCAGCAGCTGCTGCCAGATCGCTATGCCCTCCCCACAGTTTCAGCCAGGGAATTCCAGCTTTGCCTTATCTCAGTGCAGTCCACCGGGGAGCCAAGCTGGCCTGAAGTCAAGACACAATCTGATGAAACTGAGTATCTGTAATCACTACTTGTCCCTTGTAACTACCCTTTTAAGCACTGTCCAAGAAACTATGGCAGCTTTTGTAGTAAATTCAAAGCTAAAGTAAATCTCTTAGAGATTCCCATGAGAGGTCATTCTATTTATAAGATTATAATGACATCATGGCATTAGCAAAGGCAGTTTCTATGCACGTGAAATTTGTAATGTGGACCAAGTTTTGGGAATTTTCTACCTTGCTAGAAAGAGTCTAATTCAAGATGTACCTGATGGAGTTTGGATGTGTTGTCCCTTCCAAAACTCATGTGGAAACTTGATCCAGAATGTGGCAGTGTTGGAAACTGATTGAGTCATGGGGGCGGATCCCTCATGAATGGATTAATGCTCTCCCTGGGGGAGGAGGGGCAGTGAGTGAGTTCTTGCTCTATTAGTTCCCGCGAGAGCTTGTTGCTTTAAAAGACCCTGGCACCTTCTCTCTCTCTTTTGCTTCCTCTCGCCATGTGATCTGCTTGTACCTGCTAGCTGCCTGCCACTTTCCACCATGAATAGAAGCAGCCTGAGGCCCGTGCCAGATGCAGCTATCCCAGAATTGTAAGCCAAATAAACCTCTCTTCTTTATAAATTACCCAGTCTCAGGTAATTCTTTTTTATTTTATTTTATTTTATTTTATTTTA
>NW_007728978.1:233709-234340 GCF_000696425.1 Galeopterus variegatus | reverse complement strand
TTGGGTCCTCCTTTCTAATCCAGTCAGCCAGTCTGTGTCTTTTGATTGGGGAATTTAAGCCTTTTACATTAAGAGTTGTTATTGAAAGGTGTTGATGTATTGCTATCATTTTATTGGTTGTTTGGTTGTCTTAGGTGTCTTTTGTTCCTTCCTTTCTGCTTTGCTGTTTGTTTTCTGTGTTTGTTGGTTTCTTAGGTTGTAGATAATGTTTTTGTTTGTTTTCTTTTCATGATTGTCATTATTAATATACTGGTGGGTTTTGATTTTACTTGGGTTTTTATGGCAGTGGTAGTTATTTTTCAGGAACCAAACCCAGTACTCCCTTGAGAATTTCTTGTAAGGGTGGTCATGTGGTGGTGAACTCCCGCAGTTTTTGTTTGTCTGAGAAATATACTATTTGCCCTTCATTTCGGAAGGACAGCCTTGCAGTGTAGATTATTCTTGGCTGGCCATCTTTGTCTTTTAGTATTTTGAATATATTATCCCATTCCTTTGTAGCTTTTATGGTTTGTGATGAAAAGTCTGATGTTTGCCTGATTGGGGCTCCCTTATAGGTGATTTGACGCTTCTCTCTTGCAGCTTTTAAGATTCTCTCTTTGTCTTTGAGTTTTGCCAATTTGACTATAACATG
>NW_007728978.1:226290-230302 GCF_000696425.1 Galeopterus variegatus | reverse complement strand
AGCAACGGGATCGCAACCCTCGGTGTTGTGCCCGCACCGTGCTCAGCCAGTGAGCGGCCAGTCTGTATGTGGGATCCGAACCCTCGGCAGGAGCGCCGCCGCGCTCCCAAGCGGCGCACTCTCCAGTGCGCCACCAGGCCGGCCCCCATTTTCTTTATTTTGTAGCTTTTGGATTTTGAAAGGCTTTCCCATTCCACAGATATAAAGGGATTCACTGGGCACCATTTAAAAGAGTCAACCAGTTTTTCTTTCATAGGAGGCAGGGAGGCTGTACCCACTCCTCAGACATTAACAGCAATCTCTGCATGTTACAGACCATGCCCAGCTGGCACTTGAAAGACCTATCATCCTCACTTTAAATTTTAGTACACTTAAAATAACCCCTATTTCTACCAAATCATTTAAGTCCCTGCCTGCAGTCTGGGGTCACTGGCAAAACTCATGATCATCTTTTAGCTCACCCTCCAGACTGGTTATAACAGGGGCCTCCAATATCTTTTTATTTTCTTTATTTTTATTTTTTTAGTTTTATTTTAATTGATAAATAATAATTTTATATATTTACAGAGAACAATGTGACATACCTTTTTAGAATCATTCCTTTTCCACCACTGCTTAGTGGTTATAAGAAAATGGATTTTTTCTACAGTACTTGTTCTATCTATCCAAATTAGAAAAAACAGTTTAAACTTTGCACCTATCAAAGTAATATGTGCTCACTGTATGAAATTTGGAAGTTACAGAAAAGAGTAAAGAAGCAGGGAAAAAAATCATCTGCAGTCCTGAGGTCGGGCAGAATAGGGACATGCCCCAGGGAGGCTGCTCATAAATATTCAGACTGGACTGGCACTAGCTATCTCCTTGCCTGGCACTTAATGAACCCATAATGAGCTGACTTTGCAGTTTCCCAAAACCACTGCACCTGTACACTAGGAGGAACAAAAGTGCAGAGGACCACCATATGACTTTCCACCCATGATGCTAGACCAGAAAGGACAAAGTTAAGGGAAAATGACTCCATTGTGCATGACCAGAAACTTCAGAAACTCAGGGAGAGATGCATGACAGGAACCTGGCATTGGCCTATTAGGTCTTAATTACCCCAGATCCTCCCCAGAGGCCAAATATTACTCCCTTAAGTTAGGACAGAGAAACACCCCATTCCAGAACAACACATTGACCCTCCCCACAGGAGGGGGATGCCCGTGCACCTTTCTGCACGTACTTTCACTTCAAACCCATTCCACTCAGGCCACCAACCCCAGAGCCACACTGCTACTGTCTGAATGTTTGTGCTCTCCACGATCCATATGTCAAAAGCTGGCCCCTAATGGGTTGGAATTGGAGGCAGGGCCTCTGAGAGGTGACTAGGCCATGAGAGTGGAGCTCATGAAGGGGAGCAGTGCCTTATAAAAGAGGGAGCTTGTTTGCCCTTTATTTGAACTTCTGCCATCTGAGGACACAAAGAAGTCACCATCAATGAAGAATAAGCCCTCACCAGACACCATGTCATCTGGCCCCTTGATCTTGGACTTCCCAGCCTCCAGAACTGTGCATCATATATTCTGTTGTATAGAAATTACCCAGCCTAAGGTATTCTGTCATTGCAGCCCAAGTGGACTGCTTTGAGTGCTGTTTCCTGCAGTCACTTCGGCACCAAATACTTTATCAGGCAGTGTTCAGACGGAAAAACAGAAACCATTCTAGATATTTTAAGCAGAAAGAGATTTAACTTATGGAATCAGATACTTAAAAAACTGCTGGAAGGTCTAAAAAAGCAAAAATTAAGGAAGCAGATGCTAGTTTCAGGTTCATCATGGCAGCTGTGGGACAGACATTGGTGCCACTTGTTCCCTGGTCAGGAACCTCCATGACAGCCAACACCCAGCAGCAGAAAGGAAGCCTCACAGGGGATGCCCACTGCTGTGGCTTTTGAGTCCCTTTGCCTTTCAAATGCCACACGAGTACCTATCCTCAGCAGAAAGTAAATGCTAGAGCCCTGCAGACAAGGGGGTCTGAGAAATAGGGTTCCTAGCCTTCTGAGGAAGGCAGTGGAGAAAAACGTCATGTCTAGCAAACCCCATGAAACACCTTCTTTATAATCAGGAATTCAGCTCTCTTCATTATACTCACTCTTCCTGTGGAAAGCCCCTGCCCTACCCAGAAGCTGGTGTTTCTCAGTGACTGGTCCACAGACCAACTGCGCCCCACCCCCCAAACTGCAGAAATATCCTCTCTGGAGGTGACCTGTAAGTGCATTTACTACCAAAACTAGTTGTAGTCCCTGCATCCTCTGAGAGGCTGTCCTTTTCCTTTACCTATAAAGCTAAGGTTGCAGAAGTTCAAAACTGTTGTAAAGCCCCTAGAACTCACTGAGCATGTTGGCTCTGCCCAGAGTGGCAGGTTGGGTACGTTCCACTCACTGAGGGTGTCTGAGACTGGTCCAGGCTCCTGTGTAAGTCCCAGCGTGTGTGCGTGCATACAGGGCAGCAAGTGCTGGCTGTAGCTGGTCGTTGCCTTTATCCTAAGAATGACAGAGTCTGCTGTTGGGCCCCAGCTGCAGCCAAATCCTACCCAGTTCATACCCTCAGTATAAATTACAAATTTACAATTCCACACCTTTACACTTTAGCAGAGAAAAAAAAATTAAGCTGAGTTATAAACCAGACATTATTAAAAGCCTGAAGATTATAGATATGAAGAATAATATATTTATTACAGTTTTTCAAGGCTTAATTATTTTTTCTTTTTAAGGACAGGTAATTAAAATTTAAATTTGTAAAAAGTGAAAAATTAAAGGCATGTTATCCTACCCACCAAAATGGATCAAGCAAAAAATTGAATCTGGTACTAAGTCTTAAAAATTCTTTGAACTTATGGGCCAGCCCGTGGCTCACTCGGTAGAGTGCGGTGCTGATAACACCAAGGCCATGGGTTAAGATCCCCTTACCGGTCATCTTTTAATAAAAAAAAAAAAAAAATTCTTTGAACTTAAACTGTACGAATAACGAAGAGATGTTCAAGGCATTGGTAGCCTTACGTAGAAATTGCCTGGTTTCTTGCCCAAGTCAGTGAGCCCGAAGCTTTAGTAGTGATCCCTAATCCCGGCAGCACATCAAAATCACCAGAGGGAGCTCTTCAAGCTGCTGAGGCCCAGGGCTTTCCCTGGAGATTTTTCTTTCAGTTGTTTTTGTTGTTGTTGTTGTTGTTGGTAAGTTTCCCAGATGATTCTAATGTGCAGCCAGCATTGAAAACCTCTGGTTTAGAGGTTAAAAAATACCATCTAAATGTAAAATGCCCATCACCGTTGTTTAAATAAGATGGACCTCTCAATCACTTTCATATTACCACACCACTACTTGTACCACTCCCAGAAATAATCTGGTAACTATTTCCAGTTGGTAACTATTTCCAGTTCCACAACATAATCCTCCTGAATTGATGCCAGTTAGAGTTGTTTTCACCTAGTGTATAGCTGCTGCCTTGTTTATCTCCTTTCCCGAGCCAAGGATTATGGCTGATCTTGGTGACCTTCCCTGAGCAAAACTACATGCATGTACACTAGATTACTGTCTCCTCTAGTCTGGTTGTTCTGAAATGTCTACCTCATACAATGCATGCCTACTTGTTTGCTTTTTCTTACTTTTCCTTTATCAGAACTTAGGATTTTGAAAGAAATTGATTAAAATAAATATTCTCTGGACTTGAATCTGGTTGCCAAAAATGTGAGTGAGTCACACACCTGAAGAGGAAGGCTCCCACAGTGAGTCCTCAGGCATTTTCTAACAGAACACGTCACTGTTGCAATAGGTAAGCAGATGCTTCTATTTTGAATAAATTTCTGTCTTAATTCCATAACTCCTAATATTTATTTATTTATTTTTAAATTTTATTGAATCATAATTGATTATACATATTTTGGGGGTTCAGTGTTGACATATATTGGCCAAATCAATATTACTAGCATATATATTGTTACAAATCATACTTATTCTTTTTTTTTTTTTTTTTT
>NW_007728978.1:224811-225934 GCF_000696425.1 Galeopterus variegatus | reverse complement strand
TATCATAGAGCAGATGCTGCTTCTGTCACTCTGGAATGGACTTTGTGGAGAGAGACATCCTGTTCTTTTCTTTGGTCTCTGCTGGTGATTATCCTTGTGTCAATGCACTCCAGTGGCTGGTAAACCATCTGCATGGTGGTTGTGGTATCTAGGTGCTTTCACGGAAGCCACGGTTATTTAGGTGGCTGTGGTGGGCCACCCACATGGAGCTGATGTTTTTGGCATGCTCCTTGGTGCTGGTGGTATGCCTGGTTGTGGAGAGAGGTCCAGTCCCTGGCTCCATACCTCAGGCCCCCGGGTGGGCCCTGAGATGCTGGTGGTGTGCCAGGGCCAGAACTAATTTTTTGTCCTTTTCTTCTAAAATGGGGGAACTTCCCATGGGGACCAGAACTTGAGCTATGTGGTTGAGCTAAATTGCTGCTTTGCTGCTGATTCCCTAGGGATGGCTTTTTGTGCAGCTCAGGTTTTAATGGTTGACGTTATAGGTACTTCCAGCTCTCCAGAGACCTGGTACACCTGGATTGTGTAGAAACTCTGACCTGGGTCTGAGTCTTTTCATCAAACTGCACCCCACGCAATTCTATGTTACTGACCAGTCTCCTTGAGTGGTCCTTTACTGATTGGGGTGCTGGTCAGCTGTCCTTGCCCTTGCTATGCCCCAGTGTTCCTCCAGTGGGCCCATCTCCCCCACCTCCCGTGCTGCAAACACTTCCCATGGGACGGGCTGTGCACCAGTCCCTTGCAATGACTCACTGGCCTCTGAGTGGCTCCCTTTTTTCAGTTGTTGTGGCTCCTTGCTCCTGTGTGGGTCCATGGGAACCCTATTAGTGTTCTTGCTGGCCCGGGGGACCACCAAGGCCCTCTACTCCCCTGCTGCCTCCAAGCAACTCCTTCTGAAGGGCACAGCTGCGGCTTCTGCTGGCTCCTGCTCCATGTGCTCAGAAGCTCCAGCCTTAAAGCAGCCATGGCACAAAATGGTCGGAGCAGTTCTTTCTTTCTTTCATTGTGGCTTCTCCTGCCTTCATGCACTCTGTAGATCTCTCCTCCTCTTCCCCTGAGATTTAATGGCCCCAGCTTGGCTGTTGTTGCTTTTTTATAGTTGTAAATTGGTTGATTTGTGGGA
>NW_007728978.1:211943-224096 GCF_000696425.1 Galeopterus variegatus | reverse complement strand
GGTTGATTTGTGGGAGAGAGTGATGCTGGGGACTGTCTATTCCACCATTTTGACCAGAAGCCTCAACTCCTAATATTTTAAAACGTTATAATGTATAGTCTTAGAACAAGAAAAGGTTATGACCATCAGTGTGATATTTGTGATATGGGTGTGAACAAGGGCACCCATTGCTGTTTTCTTTCTTCATCAGTTCATTGTCTACAAAGTGGAAAGTGGATGTGTAATGCCTGACCTAGTGCAGTTGTAGCTATGACTATAACCCCCTAGGGGCACCTGCAGGGTACAGATACTACATTTTTGGCAACCCTGTGTTTGCAGCCTCTTGCTATATCCATTGGAGGCCCTGCCCTGGGCTCCAGGGGACTTGCTGGAACCCACCCTGGTGTTAGCAGCTGAGCCCCCTGCACTAATTCTGGGAGATGATTCTGTCTGTTGTGCCGAATGCCCAGCCTCACTAGGTGGCTGCACCCTTCCCAAGCCTGACTCATCAGCCTTCTTGGTGGTTCTGTGAGCTTTAACTTCTTTCCAGTCAATTCCTTAAGTTGGCCAGAGTCTTCCCTTGTTTGCAAAAAGAATTTCAACCACTACATTTCCTATTCCAATTAAAATCAAATTCAAACTCCTGCTATGGCCTCTGACAGGTGAGCCGGCCCCTGCCTACCTCTCTGGCCTCATCTGATTCCTTCTTCCCCTTTGTCCTTCCTACCCCTAACCCCCTTGGCTTCTTCCACCCCTCCCCCAGCTCTCCTGCCTGCAGCCCCTCTTCCAGAGCTCCTCCTGCTGCCACTCCCCTCAGATAGCATCACTTCATACACATTGTCCTATCTGCTTCTGTATTAGTCTGTTTTCTGTCACTTATAATAGAATACCTGAAATTGGGTAATTTATAAAGAAATGGAATCTATTTCTTACAGTTTCAGAGGCTGGGAAGTCCAAAGTCAAGGGGGCACAACTGGTCAGGGCCTTCTTGCTGGGAACTCTCTGCAGAGTCTCAAGGTGGTGCAGGGCATCACATGGCAAGGGTAATTTATAAAGAAATGGAATCTATTTCTTACAGTTTCAGAGGCTGGGAAGTCCAAAGTCGAGGGGGCACAACTGGTCAGGGCCTTCTTGCTGGGAACTCTCTGCAGAGTCTCAAGGTGGTGCAGGGCATCACATGGCAAGGGAGCAGAAGCACTGAAGTGTTTCTTCCATTCCTCATGAAGCTGCTAGTGTCCCTCCTGTGATAACACATTTATTCATTAGCCCTTTAGCCCATTAACCCAGGAATGGAATATTCAGGCCATAGCAGTTTCTCTATGATTTGAAATCATACATGTATACATATACACATACACACATATATACATGTGTGTATGTGTCCTTGTATTTTCTGTCTCCTCTATCTGAATGTCCCTGTTTACGAGGGCAGGAAATTAGTCCTTGTTTTTCATCACTGTATACTCAACACATACAATGGTGCTAAGCATATCATGTAGTAAGTTCTCAGAAAATATTTGTTTAAATAAGTGAATTGGTTCACAATGTCACACTACTTTTATTTGATCATCACAATAACCCTGTGGTGCAGATGTGTGTCTTTTCTTATCATCTCCATTTTTTAGGGAGGACATGAGACTTGCCTACAGTCAGCAAAACTAAAATGGGGAAAAGCCAGGCTCAAATTAGTTTCTATTTTGTTATTTTTAAACACCCTTAAGAAAAAAAATCAGATATTCTTTCTGCCATACCATACTTAAAGACATTAAAAAGAAAATTAAAAGATCTTACTTTTTTCCTTAAAAGTGAAAATTTCTCAGCAAAACAGGTAAGCACTAAATCCACTCATCACAATGTCTATAAAAATAATGCCTACTGTGCGAGGTGTATGTTTGGGGACCTGCCTATTCATTAGATTAAAAGGATTACAGTGTATATGGAAAGAAGTGAATGGATTTGAAAATGAGCGTCTCCTTCAGGCTATAGGAGACTATTTAGGAACCATTTAGTTAACTGTCTTAGGCTAAAAATATTGAGATATATGCCTAGATATCTAATTTAATATCAGAAACTAGGTCAGACACTAAGTAGAACTTAATTTAGGGTGTTTGAAAAAAGAACAAAATAAAACTGTAAAAATTATATGAAATCTACTTTTTAAAAAAATTCATATATTTCATTTTCTCCAGAGAGAACTCTTTATTTGAATGCAATTGCTATCTCAATTTAAGATACAATTAGTGACCAAATATAAAATTTCATACATGTGATCCTAATTTGCAGACTGTTTTTATTAAATTTATTACTAATGCAATTATTCATGACTAAGATCTGAGACATTCAATACTAGAATGGTGAAAAGTGGCAAAAAAAAAGAGTTGAGATATAAAAATTATCAGATATACATAATGATGAAAATATAAGTAAGAATAACACTTTAAGGGAATAATATGAACACTAACTTTTCACCAAATGATAAGATTCATGACTGAAAATCTCTCTAAACATTTTAAATAGACTATTTTTGCAGCAGTTCTAGTTTTACAGCAAAATTGACTAGAAAGTGTAGAGAGTTTCCATATATTCCCTCGCCCAACATCCACAGCCTCACCGGGGTCAGCACCTGCACCAGTGGGATACATTTGTTACAAGTGATGAACCTACATTGACACATTATCATCACCTGGAGCCCATAGTTTACATTAGGAGTTCGCTTTTGGTACTGTACATTCTATGAGTTTGACAAACATGTAATAAGATGTATCCACCATTATAGGATCATACAAAATAGTTTTCCTGCCCTAAATATCCTTTGTGCTCCACCTATTCATTCTTCCCTCCCCTCAACCCCTGGCAAACATTGGTCCTTTTACTGTCTCCATAGTTTGGCCTTTTCCATAATGTCACACAGTTGGATCTAATCATGTCATCTGCAAACTAAAACAGTTTTATTTCTTCTTTCCCAATACATATACCTTTAATTTCTTTTTCTTGTCTTACTGCATTAGCTAGGACTTCCAGTACAACATTTAAAAGTGGTGGTGAGAGGAAATATTCTTGCCTTGTTCCTGATCTTAGAGACAAAACATCTAATCTCTCACCATTAAGTATGATGTTAGCTGTAGATTTTTGGAGATGTTTTCTAAGTGGAGGAAGTTCCCCTCTATTCCTAGTTTGCTGAGGGTTTTTATCATGAATAGTGTTTGATTTTGTCAAATGCTTTTTATGCTTCTATGAATATGATCATATGATTTTTATTCTTTAGCCTGTTAATTACATTAATTGATTTTTGAATATTGAGCCAGCCTTGCATACCTGGGATAAATCCCTCTTGGTCATGGTGTATAATTCTTTTCATACATTGTTGGAATCAGTTTGCTAATATTTGTTGAGGATTTTTGCATCTATGTTCATGAGAGATATTGGTGTAGTTCTTTTTTCTTATATGTCACTGTCTGGTTTTGGTATTAAGAAAATGTTTGCCTCATAGAATGAGTCAGCAAGTATTCCCACTGCTTCTGTTTTATGGAGATTGTAGAAAGTTCATATCATTTCTTCCTTTAATATTTCACAGAATTAGCCAGCGAACACATTTGTGCCTAGTGCTATTTTGAAAGGTTATTAAGTATTGATTTAATATAGGCCTATTCATATAATCTATTTCTTCTTAGAATTTTGGTAGAAAGATTCACTTTTTAAAATACTGCCTTTTAATTTCTAAAAATAAATATGTACACATTAAGAATAATTTGGAAAATACAAAAAAAGGTGAAAATTACAATTATCCATGATTCTTTGACTCAAAGGAATTTGTTAATATTTGTAAATATTTCTTTCCAGAATGTTTGCCTGTGTGTATATGTACATATTTTAAAACATAATTGAATTATTTTATTTATAATATTTCATCCTGCTTTTTCACTTAACATCCTATTATTCTATTAGCATAGTTTTACTAAGAACTTTTAATAAACATTTATTAAATATACATCTGTGTTTCGATTTTCTCTTTTAATAATATGCCTATCTTGGGCCGAGCCCATGGTACACTTGGGAGAGTGCGGCGCTGGGAGCGCAGCAGCGCACCCGCCGCAGGTTTGGATCCTATATAGGGATGGCCGCCAGTGCGCTCACTGGCTGAGCGTGTTGCGGCCGGTCTCAAAAAGGACAAAAAAATTAAAAAATAAATAAAAATAAAAATAATATGCCTATCTCACAGGATAGTTGTGAAAATTAAATGAGATAATTCATGCAAAACATGTAGCAAATTGCCTGGCAAGTAGATTGTAAAAAATGGCTACAAGTTCCTCCCAGCCCTTTTGCAATGTGTCTTAGCTGCAACTCTGACCAAGAAGTGGTTTCCATGTCCTGATTCTTGGCAAGGCCTGTGACTTGCTTTGACCAATTTAATGTTGTAAAAGTGAAGTTGTGTAGCTAATGAGCCAAATCCTCAAGATGCCCTGCAGTTTCTACTTCACTTTCTTGGAGCCCTGAGACCATGATGTGGGAGGCATTTAGTTCACCTCCTCAACCCCACCACCAAATTGAGCTATCAGATAACCATATTTGCATGAGGGAAGCCAAGTTACACCAGCAGAAATCGCCTAACTTAGCCCAGCTCAAATAAAATGGCTATTGTCTTAAGCTGATAAAGTAATCAGTAAATGTTAACTATTATTATTACCTTATAATCACCATCTGAAAGGTGAGAATGTGATACTGAGATTGTTACCTAAACACACTACAATGTCTTTAATCACTTAACAAATATTTAACACTAAAATTTAACATATTTAACACTAAAATAAGTGTCAGGTATATATAAGGTAGGACCTTAAATTTTATTCATGTCATGGTGGCCATCATTATCACAAAGACATCTGTTTACACACATTTCCTAATCCCAAAGAACCACTAAGTTACTGGAGATTTTTATTCACATGCAATCTCAAAAAATCAGGGCCAGAAGTCACTCTAAGCCGTCCCCAAAAGTACTCTGTGCGGATTTGACAAATCCACAATTGCTTTATTTTTTTAATTGAATAAATATGCTCTTAATATTTTGCAATAATTGAAGATTAGGATATCTTTACTTGAATGTGCATGATGAGTTAGCAAATGTTTATAAACAAGTAATTATGACAGTAATTTTTTCTCTTGGCATTAGAGGGAATTAGCCTCTTAATGTGACCCTCTCACCTCATTTCAAAAGGCGACAGAATCTACATAATATCTTTACTTGAATGTGCATGATGAGTTAGCAAATGTTTATAAACAAGTAATTATGACAGCAATTTTTTCTCTTGGCATTAGAGGGAATTAGCCTCTTAATGTGACCCTCTCACCTCATTTCAAAAGGCGACAGAATCTACATAATGATGATGGTGATGATGATTATAATGGCTCATATTTGTTGAATACTTAGTATACAGCAGACACTGTACCAACTACTTTATTATTTTATTTTTTATTTAATTTAAATGTATTGATTGTACATATTTATGGGGTACAGAGTTATATTTCAACATATGTGTACAATGTGTAGTGATCAAATTAGGGTAGCTAACAAATTATCATCGTAAAAATGTACATTTCTTTGTGATGAGAACATTTAAGCACCTCTCCTTTAGCCATTTGACATCATACAATAAATTGTTGTTAGTTATAGATGCCTAGCACTATTGTATACTAGTAGAACTTATTTTTCCTGTCTAGCTGTAATTTTGTCCATTAACCAACCTCTCACTATCCCCTTTCCCCCTTCCCTGTACCAACTATTTTAGATGCATTTATTTCTCATAACAGAGAAATACTATAGATCTTTTATTATTAATATTTTATTATTCCTAATTTATGAATCAGGAATCTGTGACTCAGAGCAGTGGCTCAAGATTAACCAGCAAGCAAGTGACTGAGCTGAAATGTAAACTTAAGATCTGACTTCAAAGCCCAAGCTTTCAACCATTGATTAAACTTTTATAGTTGCCTCTACAACTTGCTTCTGGTAAATATGTTGTTGACACTCTGCATACTCTTGAGGAAGTGACTGTTTAAAAACCATTTTCAGTGTAATCATCCAAATGCTTAAAATAGAGAGTAAAGTTATTTCAACTCTCTGAAAAGGCAATATGACTCCTCATTCTGCTCCATTGGCTTAAAATGTACTGTAAATGAGATGGTGCTCAGAACAACCTGAGAGGCTGGTTGAAAAGCGAGTTTCCAAATCCTGTGCCTCAGAGTTTATTTTAGTGGAAGCAGCTTAGTAATTTACCCAACTGTTCATTCCTATCATTCAACAGACATTTACTGAGCACCAGCTATATGCTATGCTGTGTTAACTGGGCTAGGAGCTGGAGGTGTAAATATACCTCTGCCCTTGGGGAGCTTATACTCTAGAAAGGGAGATTGACAATAAGTAGATCAGAAAGGAGACAAGCTATATGCAATTAACCAGGCCACTGCCCAGTGGAGCAGGGAGGGAGAACTCTACCTTACAGAAGCTGGGAAAGCCTCTATGAGGAGATGACCTCGATCATGTGAGGACTGTGGATGGGGCAAGGGTCTGGGGGGAGACTAGCAGGGAAGGCTCACGTGGCTGGAGAGCAGTGAATTAGGAGTATGGCAGGAGAGGAGGGCAAGGGGGTCAGCAGGACCTTAGTATGAAAGTTGGCTTTTATTTTAAATTGCAGCGGGATGCTCTGAAGTTTTTTTATTTTGTTTTTGGTGGCTGGCTGGTGTGGGAATCCAAACCCGTGACCTTGGTGTCATGAGACTGCACTCTAACTAGTTAGTTAACTCTGAGCTAACCTTTGAAGATTTTAAATCAGGGGATTAGGACTTTAAAACACTACTCGTCAGGCTGTAGTGTGAAGAACAGCTGTGGGGGTGACATGCAAGACCATGGGGAGCATCGGGCCTGGTTCGTGTAGCGTTGCTTGTAGTGCTGATGCCAAATAGGCAGGTGTGCTCACTTATAACAGTACAAAGAGTTCTAGAGTAATAAAAAGCAACCTATCTTCTAAGTAATAATTATACTACCTGTAGGCTTAATTCTTGTAGGAATGTTATGGAAATTTATATTATTTTTCTACCCTTGGTAACAGGCAGATGCTTTACTGAGACTGTTTACACACACCTCTTTCTGAGGCAGAACCCCATAAATATTGTGCTTATAAATGCTATAAATGTTGTCTCCCACAGATGCACCTGAAGGAAAGAGTGTCATTTTAGGAATCTGAAAAGCTTTAATAATCCCCCTGAGATATTCAAACTTATAATCCACAACTTTTATAAAGAATCAGAAAATTTTGTGAATAATACATTCCATTAACTCTTTTCCAGAAACACATTTTGTATCATGTTCAAGAATACAGTACTTATTTTCCTGCCATCAGAAAGCCATACTTATTAATCTGAACAGCAGAGTACCATGGAGTAGTAGTGACCAACTGAGGAATTCCGTAAAACTTCACATTACTTATTTCTGATTTTATTTAGGATAAGCAGCCTTTCCCCCAATTCACAATGCTGGGACATGTAAAAGAGAGGGACTAGAAAAAGAAGAGTGGAGAAAATTTGATGATTTATTTCCAGATTTTCACACACCTCAGGTATTCTTTTTAAAAAGATTTTAAAATTGTGATAAAATTTTATATAAAATTTATGATTCTAACCATTTTTAGGTGTACAATTTAGTGGCATTAATTATATTCACAACGTTGTGCAACCATCACCATAATCCATATCCAGAATTTTTTGATCACCTCAAACAGAAACTCTGTACCTAGTAAGCAATAACTTACCACTCCCCCTCCTCCCAGCCCCTGCTAACCAATATTCGGCTTTCCGTGAATTTGCCTATAGGCCTCATATAAATGAAATTATACAATATTTGTTCTTTTGTGTCTGGCTTATGTCACTCAGCATAACGTTTTCAAGGTTTACCCATGTTATAATGTGTCAGAATTTCGTTATTTTTAAAGACTGAATAGTATTCCATTTTATGTCTAGTCATCCCTCGGGATCCATGGGAGATTGGTCCAGAACCTCATGCAGATACCAATATCTGGGATGCTGAAGTCTTTAAAATAAAACAGCACATGTAGTATTTGCATATGACCTCCACCCATCCTCCAGTATACTTTAGATCATCTCTAGATTACTTATAATACCTAATACGATGTAAATACTTTATAAATAGTTGTTACACTGTATTGTTTAGGGAATAACAAGGAAAAAAAGCTGTATGTGTTCAATATAGATGCAATTTTTTTCAAACATTTTTGATTCACATTTGGTTAACTCCATGGATATGGAACCCACAAATACAGAGGGCCAACTGCTGTATATCTTTTCATGTGTTTATGAATATTTAAACTGTTTTTACCTTTTGTCTATTGTGAATAATGCTGCTATGAACATTGGTGTAGAAGTATCTGTTTGAGTCCCCGCCTTCAATTCTTTGGGAGTATATACCTAGAAGTGTAATAATTGTCTGTGTAAATTCTAAAGAAAAAGAGGAAAGAAGTATACTCTTAAATATTATAATTTGTGTTCAGAGCTGGTCCTACAAGGCCAAGTAGGTGAACTGAGGGATACTAAAAAGCTACCCTAAATATCCTAAAATACAGTTAGTTGGGCTTCTACTGCCTCAAGGTATTGGGAAATTACGTTTTGATGAGAACTGGTTATTTGGAAAGGTCCCAAGATGAGTTTGTATCTAAGAAGCTACACCCCCTCAATATCACCAGCAAAAGATTGCAAGATTCTTCATTTTCATAGTTTCAATGTTTTCTTTTTTTATTAGTGTCCTCATGTGTTTGCCTTTTTATACTATGGAAGTTCTGAAAAAGATTTTAAAAAAAATAATTGAACATTGCCTGCCTGCCAGGTCCCATCCTAAGCACAATTTAAAAAATAATTGCTAAGTTTTCTAAATCACACAGAGTATCTAAAACATATAGCTACAATTTAAAGAATGACAAACCACACCCCTCCTAGTAATTAAGAATATATTACTAGTATCTTAGAAGCCCTGGATGCCCTTCATAAATTACATCACCTGCGCTTGCCCTCAGAGGTGACACTATCCCGAATTTTAGTGTTTTACCACTTGTGTTTGTTTCCCTAAACAATATTCTTTGGGGGTTTCCCATTTTTGAGCTTTTCATAAATTGAATCCTATTACGTATTCTTCTGTGACTTGCTTCTTTTATTCTACCTTTTCAAAAAAGTGTATTGATTATTCACTTACTTTCAAGTCTTTATGGTATTCCATTTTATGAATATACTCTTGGTAGACATTTGTATTGTTTCCAGTTATCATGAATAAAGATGTTAGAACATTATTCAAAATGTCACCATATTAATGCATTTTCTGTTGCTTATAACAGAATATCTAAAACTACGTTATTTATAAAGAAAATAATTTCTTACAGTTTTAGAGTTTGGGAAGTCCAAGGCCCATGGGTCACATCTGGTGAGGGCCTTCTCCTTGGTGCAAAATCCTGAGGCAATGCAGGGTATCACAGGGCCACAGATCAAGAGCCTAGTAATGTACTCACTTGCTCTCCTTATAAAGCCACCAGCACCCCTCCCATGATAACCCATTTATCCATTAACACATTAATCCATTAATCCATGAATGGATTAATGCATTCATGAGGGCATAGCCCTCATGATCCAATCACCTCCCAAAGGCCCCATCTCTCAACACTGCCACACTGGGTATCAAGCTTCCACATGAGCTTTGGAGGGGACAAACAATCAGACAACAGCAGTCGCCTTGTGCTCCTGTGCCACAGTTTTTCTGGGGTATACAAGAGGAATAGAATATTCAGGTCTTAAGGTGTGCAGGTCTTAAACTGTGTTATGTATCCAATTTTTCTAGGTAATGCCAGTCTTCCAAAGTGGATGAGAGTAGTCTATAAGAATTCCCTTTTCTCCATATCCCTGCCAGCACTTTGTTGTCAGAGTTTTACATTTTGGCTAGTCTAGTAAAGTGAAATGCAATCTCACTGTGGTTTAAATTAGCACAGTACAGCATTGGCATGGAAGCATGCATAAAACATAAATATACTCTCTAAAGAGTAATTTAAATTCAAACAACTATGTAATCGTCACCTGGGTAAAAAATACAATGTTGTCAGCACTCCAGAAGCACTTCATACGCCCCTCCTTTATCACAATCCCTTTCTTTTCTCAGAGGTAATTACCATTCTGACTTTTCTGGTAATTATAATTACTTCGTCTTTTCTTTATAGTTTTATTACCCGGGATTCATCCTGAACGGTATATTTTAGTATTGCCTCCTTTTGAATGTTATAAAAATGGATTCGCACAATATGTATTCTTTTGTCTTTGGTTTCTTACACTCACCATTATGTTTGTGAGATTCATGTTTTTCATGCAGCTGTAGTTTGTACATTTTCGTTGCTTTGTGTTCCACTGTTGTTTAGAAGTTTTGTTGCTGTATAGTATAGCACAATTCATTGAACTATTGTGCTGTTGAGGGACACTTGGGCTGTTTCCCATTTTGTATTTATGAACAGTACTGTGAAGGATATTCTTATAATGTCCTTGGATAAACTTGAGCAAGATTTTCTGTAGATTATATACACCAAGGAGCAAGAACTGTTAGATCTAAAGTACAGTCATGTGTCACTTAATGATAAGGATATGTTCTGAGAAATGTGTTGTTAGGCAATTTCATCATTGCATGAACATTACGGTGTACTTATACAACCTAGATGGTATAACTTACTAGGCACCTAGGCTATATGGTATAGGCTATGGCTCCCAGGCTACAAACCTGTTCAGCATGTTACTCTATTAAATACTGTAGGCAATTTAACACAATGGTATTTGTGTATCTAAACATTTCTAAACATAGAAAAGGTACAATAAAAATGATATAAAGGATAAAAAATGGTACATCTGTAGGGTACTAACCATAAAGGGAGCTTGCAGGACTGGAAGTTGTTCTGGGTGTCAGTGAGTGAGCGGTGAGAGAATGTGAAAGCCTAGGACATCACCGCACACTACTGTAGACTTTATAGACACTGTACACTTAAGCTAAATTTATAAGAAAAATTTTTTGTGCAATAATAAATTAACCTTAGCTTACTGTAAATTTTTTACTTTATAAACTTAAAAATTTTTTCAACTCTTATTTTTTATTTTTATTTTTGGTTTGGTGTTTTTCGTGGCTGGTGGTATACTGGGATAGAAACCTGTGTCCTTGGTGTTATCAAGCTGCTAACTTTTTAACTCTTTTGTAATAACACTTAGCTTAAAAAATACATTTTATAGCTGTACAAAAATATTTTCTTTCTTTATGTCCTTATTCTATAAGCTTTTTTTCTGTTTTTAAGTTTTTTATTTTAATTTTTTTACTTTTTAAACATTTTTGTTAGAAATGACACACACACACACACACACACACACACACACACACACAAAATGCCTAGGCCTACACAGGGTCAGGATCATCAATATCCACCTTCATATCATGTCCCACTGGAAGTTGTTTAGGGGCAATAACACACAGAGTTGTCATCTACTACAAAAACAATGCCTTCTTCTGGAAAATCTCCTGAAGGACCTGCCTGAGGCTGTTTTACGGCTAACTCAAGTACACTCTAAAATAATGATAAAAAGCATAGTATAGTAAGAAGACTTTGTTCCCAACACAAATGATAAATATTTGAGGTGATGAATATGCTAATTACCCTGATTTGATCATTGCACATTGTATACATGTATTGAATTACCACTCTGTACCCCATAAATATGTACAACTATGTAATAGTCACCTGGGTAAAAAATACAATGTTGTGGGCCAAGCCCGTGGCGCACTTGGGAGGGTTCGGCGCTGGGAGCGCGGTAGCGCTCCTGCCGCGGGTTCGGATCCTATTTGATCTTTATAATGTAGTTTGAATGTCAGTTTTTTCCAGTTCTAATCTGATCAAATGCACCAATTTTTTCTGTCGTGCTTTTTGCATCACATATTCCTATCCGTAGATCATGAAGATATCCTAATACATTGCTTTCTCTAAGTTTTAGTTCTGCCGTTCACGTTTAGGTCTTTGATCCACCTGGCTGTGTGCCTTGCGTACGAGGGTACGTCAAGAAGTCCACGGAAAGGTCGCATTATCTTTACTTCTACTCTTCCAG
>NW_007728978.1:209201-210912 GCF_000696425.1 Galeopterus variegatus | reverse complement strand
TACGAGGGTACGTCAAGAAGTCCACGGAAAGGTCGCATTATCTTTACTTCTACTCTTCCAGGAACTTTCTGAAGTATTCTTATGTGTAGTGTGGAAAGAGCCCATCCATCTCCCGCGGCGCGACGGTTTCGTCACCACTTACTGCAGGGCTCCGGCGCCCGCTCCGCAGGGCCTCTTCTGTCCGACCGCGGGGGGCCCGCGCGGGGCTGCTATCCTTTGACCAGAAAGAGGAGATCAACATTTTGCTGATGATAAAGGAAGGTTCTTGCTTACCACCGGTAATATTCCTGAGCGTTTGTGTTCAACAAGGTTTTCACCACTACGTGAGAAAACGCCACTTTAAGCTTATTTCACTAGTTAACATTTTTTGTACTTACCTGGCAGGGGAGATACCATGATCACGAAGGTGGTTTTCCCAGGGCGAGGCTTACCCATTACACTATTTAACATTTTTTGAACTTTTAAGGGAAAAAAAAAANTATGTACAACTATGTAATAGTCACCTGGGTAAAAAATACAATGTTGTGGGCCAAGCCCGTGACACACTTGGGAGGGTTTGGCGCTGGGAGCGCGGTAGCGCTCCTGCCGCGGGTTCGGATCCTATTTGGGGATGACCAGTGCGCTCACAGCACTCACTGGCTGAGCGCTGTGCGGCAGGTCTCAAAAAGGACAAAAAAAAAAATACAATGTTGTCAGCACTCTAGAAACACTTCATTTGCCCCTCCTTTATCACAATCTCTTTCTTTTCTCAGAGGTAATTACCAATTTTTTAAAAATCCTAAAATAAAATAACAAAAAGATCTTTGGGAAATAGAAGTGCGAAATAAGTCATTATATAACTACTAAAATATAACTGTGTTGAATCACAAATAAAAGGTTTCTTTTAAAAAAAGCATTAGTATAGTAAATACATAAACGAGTAACAGAGTTGTTTATTATCGAGTACTGTGTACTGTTCATCATTGCATGTGCTATACTTTTAAATGACTGATATTGCGGTTTTGTTTATACCAGCATCACCACAAACACATGAATAATGCTTTACTCTTCCAACTTATGACAGCTAGGACTTCACTAGGCGATAGGAAAATTTCAGCTCCATTATAATCTTATGGGACCACCGTTATATATGCAGTCAGTTGTTGACTGAAACACTGTTATGCAGCACATGACAGTATACGTACTAAATAATCTGAAACTGCTTTCCAAAACGGGTATACTAGATTAGACTCACCAACTGTAGAAGAGAATTCTCATTAGTCTACCAACACTTGCTATTGCCAGAATTTTTAACTTTTGCCAATCTAGTGGGTGTAGTTTATTTAAAAATCAATCAATTAAAACCAATCACTGTGGTCTTAATGCATTTCCCTGATTAGTAATGAGCTTGAGCACCTTATATATTTTTTGCCATTGGATTTATTCAGTTTTAAAACATCTGTTCAGTTATTTAACCTATTTTTTGATTGTGTTGTTTTTTTCTTTAGTTCTTACATATTTTGGATAACGCCTTTTGTCAATCATATGCAACACAAATATCTTCTCCCACTCAGTAGATTATATTTTTCTCTCTTTATAATGTAGTTTGAATGTCAGTTTTTTCCAGTTCTAATCTGATCAAATGCACCAATTTTTTCTGTCGTGCTTTTTGCATCACATATTCCTATCCGTAGATCATGAAGATATCCTAATACATTGCTTTCTCTAAGTT
>NW_007728978.1:207864-208558 GCF_000696425.1 Galeopterus variegatus | reverse complement strand
AAAAAAAAAACCAAAAACCTCAGCAACTAACGGCCCAGGGACGAACCCGCGGCGCTTCCCTCAGAGGCTCCACCCCACGGACGCCAGAGCCCGCCTTTTCCCCGAAGATGCAACGCGCAGGCGCGTCTGGCCCAGGCTCACGCGCCACGCAGTGAAGTGCGCTTGCGCTGGGAGATGCCCCGCCCCGTCCCTGACCCGCTATAAAGCCTCGGCCTTCTCCTCGCGAGAGACTCCGCGCTCATGCTCGCTGCGGGGGTCGGAGGTCAGGGCGAGTGTCTCGCGGGCCGTAAGAGGAAGATGGCGGTGGAATCGCGCGTTACCCAGGAGGAAATTAAGAAGGAACCGGAGAAGCCCATCGACCGCGAGAAGGTGAGGGCCATGGCGCTGTGGGGTCCGGGAAGAGGGGAGTGGGTCCAGCAGGGCGGAGAGGCGCGGCCTCTGTGCGGGAGGAGGCGGCGTTTTTGATTCTGGGGCGGCTGGGAGGCCGCGACACTGCGGGCAGGGAAGGGAGCTCCCGGCTCACCGCCGCTGTCTTGAACTTCTGCCCTTCCCTCTTTCCCCAGACATGCCCGCTGCTGCTGCGTGTCTTCACCACCAATAACGGCCGCCACCACCGAATGGACGAGTTCTCCCGCGGAAACGTGCCGTCTAGCGAGCTGCAGATCTACACCTGGTGAGGGCGGCGGGGGCGGGC
>NW_007728978.1:204948-207033 GCF_000696425.1 Galeopterus variegatus | reverse complement strand
CGGCTCACCGCCGCTGTCTTGAACTTCTGCCCTTCCCTCTTTCCCCAGACATGCCCGCTGCTGCTGCGTGTCTTCACCACCAATAACGGCCGCCACCACCGAATGGACGAGTTCTCCCGCGGAAACGTGCCGTCTAGCGAGCTGCAGATCTACACCTGGTGAGGGCGGCGGGGGCGGGCTCAGGGACTCCCGTCGCGGACCTGCAGCATCGGCTACTTGCCTTCGCTAGCGGGGAGGTACCCGCCTTGATTTCAGTTTCTCTATTCCATTTGGGGCCTTTGGGCAGCTCCCAGAAACTTAGAGGTGTTTCTGTTAGTTAGGAGGTTATTTGCCCGTCTTGTAATGCATTTATAAGTGTTAAAACTTTGGGTTAAAATTTGACAGACCCAGGATTACTATCGCTGTTATGGCTGCCTGGTACAAAAACGATATGTAGATAATTAAAATGAGGCAGTTGCCCTTAAGTAACTCATAGTCGAATAAATGGTACTAGGATAATATGGTAACCGGGAATAATGCTGTTGTGTGGTATTTGTTACCCTCAAAGAGCATTTCCACTTAATATTAAGCCTTAAGTGCCATAGCACCAAAAATAAAAAATAAATCACCACCCCAAACCGAGTGATTTCTGCGGTAGAGCTTAATGGAAGATCTTTTGGTGTGTGTTGGCTGAAGTCTGGTGGATACCTCCCCTACCCGCAGGTGTGACTAGGACCGTTGCATGCTGCAAGCTTGTCTTTACTGCTACATGTAACTCCTTGGATTGACACCATAGTGGCTTTTTAGTAGCAGTAAAAGATGTGTAGGTTTTAAAAATATGTTTTTATTCTGGCAAAATATGTATAACATCAAATTTTCTTTTTTAACCATCTTTAAGTGTACAGTTTGGTGACATTTAATAACATTCGCATTGTTGTGCAACCACTATCTATTTCTAAAACCCTTTTATCATTTCTCCCCCCAACAGAAACCCTGTATTCATTAAGCAATAACTTCCTGCCTCCCCCAGCCCCTGGTAGTCTCGAATCTACTTTCTGTCTATATGAATTTGCATGTTTCATATAAGGGGACTGATGATATCTGTCATTTTGTGACTGGCGTATTTCACTTAGTATGTTTTCAGGGTTCATCCATGTTGTAGCATCTATCAGAATTTCCTTTTCAAGGCTAAGTAATCCATTGTATGTGTACCCCACATTATGTTTATTCATCTGCTGATGTACACTTGGGTTGTTTTGCCTTGTTGTTATTGTGAATGATGGTGTGCAAGTGTTTGCGTGCCTGCTTTCAGTTCTTTTGGGTATATACCTAGGAGTGGATTACTGGTCACATGGTAATTTTGTTTAATTTTTGGAGAAATTGCCAAACTTGCACAGCAGTTGCACGATTTTACATTACCAAAAAAGTGTGCAATTTCAAACTGTAAGCCCAGTATACTAGAACTCAGTTCTTTGAAGACTGGGATCTTTTTTTTTTTTGGAGGTGCTTGTTAAATTTATGTAGTAGCACAGTTCTTTTACTTCATCACTCAAGGGTAAAAGTTCCAGGAAGGTTGATTTAACTTATTGGGAAGAATTGTTCAGTAACGGCTTGATGAAAATCTCTTTTCAGAGATTAAAGTGTATTTCTTTCAACAAATAAGAGTTCCTATTTGCCAGATGCAGTGCTTATATCCTGAGGTTATAAAATAAACCCCTCCCTGTAGTGAGCTGGGTCTATCAGAAGGCAGATGAATAAATACTAAGATTTTAGGGTCAAGATGGCAGGGTAAGTTTGTTCCACAGACCTACGCCCAATCAAGAAAAAAAAAATTATAAAAACATTCTGTCCTAAACTGTCCTTTCCATAAATTGCAATCAGGCAAGGAAGGAACAACCTTAAGTTACATCCAAAATGATAGCCAAAGAAGGCAAAGATTCTGAAAGACTGGATGGTTGGTGTGGGGGTAGCACAGAGCCCTGCCCCCCACTCCCAGAAGCAGTAGTGAGGGAAGATTAAATCTTAAATTCTCAATTTGGAAAAGTAGACTGAGGGACTAAAGTAGGTAGGTAAATCAAGGAAAAAGGAGCAGAAGTCCACAGGAGC
>NW_007728978.1:200892-204348 GCF_000696425.1 Galeopterus variegatus | reverse complement strand
ATAATTGTGGGGGCTGGCTGGTCACCTAGAGCCCACCTCTCTAGGGCAGGCTCTCAGGAAGGTAAGGCTGGAACTCTCAGCCATGAGTTGAAGTTGTTGTCCACAGCAAGATTTTCTTCAGGGAAGCTTCAGGTCTGCCCTTAAGGCCTTTCATCTGATTGAATGAGGCCTACCAGACTATATAGGACAGTCTCCCTAATGTAAAGTCAACTGGTTATGGACTTTAATTGCGTGTACAAAATATCTCACAGCAACAGCTAGATTAGTGTTTGGTTGAATAACGGGACTGTAGTTTTGCCAAGTTAACTGAGCCTCGTAGTTACCAAGCGAAGACTTCAGCCCCAAGTGAGCCCTTCTTATATTCTCCACCTGTGTCCGCAAGCTTTAGACTACTGATCAGAAAGTGACATTTGGGGCCGGCCCTGTGGCTCACTTGGGAGAGTGCGGCGCTGGTAGTGCTGAGGCCTGGGGTTCGGGGGGAAAAAAAAAAAGAAAGTGACATTTGGCACTCCAAACTGTTGGTCTGGGAAGACAGTCCTCAGAAAGTTGGGAAGCTTGTGGAGGATTAATGCTGTCAGAACTGATAAAAGGTGTGAACCAAATTCCCCAAGTTTAATATAAGAAAGATGACAATATGGGAGGGGTTTTTAGAAAGAAAGAGCCCTTTCTGGTATATATCATAAGTATATGCTATGTATCAGAAAAATTGATATAGGTTTTTTAAAAAAAGTCACCTCCAAGACAGAAAAAATCAGTGTGACCACACAGTTTCTGCCAACATTGAGGTTCATTGGGGACAAAGGTAAAATAACTAGGGTAATCGTTGCAGAATAGAATGTGAACACAGTAAAAATAAGCTACAAAATTAGGTTTGTCTTTATCTGAAGTTTTGTAATTCCTCCAGTTTGACTTGGTTTTTTCCTTCTGTTAAATTTTTATTAAAAATGAATAATATTTATACCATGAATTATATTTTTGTATTATAGTTTTGGTATGTATAAGAAACTTGATGTCTTAATAAGTTTTTTTCTGTAGTATTGCGTATATGCACAAAAAGATTCCTACAGTGATGCTCACATCACTGGTTATTTCTGATTGGTAAGATTTGGTATATAATTTATTGCCTTCTTGCATATGGCTTTCCCCTTTATAAATAATGAGCATGTATCAAGTTGGGAAAGGCAGTCATGTGCAGCTTCTTGCCACTAGCATGGCTGCATAGAGTGGTGTTGGATCTGGAATATTTCCGTGCAAATAAAGGACCCTCACAGCCTGTGTTAGGCAGATCTCTTTGGGAATGACTTTCCCTGTTCTGGGCTTGATGTGTACTTCTTTGTTCTGTGTCTGTGGGTCATTTGGCACTGTGCTGCTACATCTGTTCCCACTGGGGAGGGAACAGCATGAGAGGGGTGTGTAGACCATCTCCATCTGTGCTGGCTGTGGGGGTCTTCTGTCACTGTTGAGGGTGACCTTCCTCTGTCTCTTCTCTATGTGAGCAAAGTGTTGTTCTAGCCATTGCTAGTGTATGTCGTGTCTTTCTTGGTAACTCTGACACCTGCAAATTCTAGTTGTAGGCATTGTTGTGCTCTTTGCTAGTGGGACTCCTCCCCTGGAGATAGCAATAGGTGTCACTTACTTGACATAACAGTTTTATACAAAAACAAACTAAAAAAAAAAGAGAGAGATGGAGATGGGTTGAAGGCAACATACAGAGGATTAAATAATGAGGTTGAAATAAAGCAATGATGGTGGAGATGGAGGAAAAATAGATTTAGTATGTATTTAGGAGGTAGAGACAACAGGACTTTGTAACAGGATGGAGATGGGAAGAATTGAACAGTGCTTAGGGATATTACCTGGGCAACTGAGTGGGTGATGGTATTCTTGATCATAATATGAGGGGAAGGGCATGTTTTGGGGAGAAGACCGTTGAGTTTTGTTATGGAAATCTTGAGAAAGATTTGGTAGCAGTAGAAAATAAAAGATGATGTAGCCATCCTGGATATTTTTACTCTCGGTGTTGTTGAAGCCATTGGTTTATTTGAGTATGGTGTGGTGAAGATTTGTAAATGGAGTACAAAGCTAAAACTAAACTCTTTAGGTCTGGAACTCTTTGATGTTTAACTCCCTGCCGGATGCTATACATTAGAATTCTCATTCTTTAGAAGTGCCTAATATCCTTGTGCCATTTTATGGCACTCTGTAGGCGATGTTTCCAGTTCCAGACCATCCATCTCATTTTCCTAGTTGTCATGGAAGAAAACAATATAAAAATGTCTACCAGGTTGTTATTATTTCTAAGATACTTTCATTTTTTTTTCCTTTTTGTCTTTTTTCGTGACCGGTAACGGGATCGCAACCCTCGGTGGTGCGCCCGCACCGCGCTCAACCAGTGAGCGGACCGGTCTCTATATGGGATCCGAACCCTCGGCGGGAGCGCCGCCGCACTCCCAAGCGCCGCACTCTACCGAGTGCGCCACCGGGCCAGCCCTAAGATACTTTCATTTTAAAAGATTTTTCCAGATAGTGCCATATTAGCTCAGGGAACTATATGAGGGTACTTCAAAAAGTTCANATTTTTCCAGATAGTGCCATATTAGCTCAGGGAACTATATGAGGGTACTTCAAAAAGTTCACGGAAAAATGGAATTAAAAGATAATACAAATCTTTCTGTAAACTTTTTTTTTTTTCCTTTTTGTCTTTTTTCGTGACCGGCAACGGATCGCAACCCCCAGTGTCGCGCCCGTACCGGACCGGGACCAGCAACGGGATCGCAACCCTCGGTGTTGCGCCCGCACCTCGCTCGGCCAGTGAGTGGCTGGTCTGTATGTGGGATCCGAACCCTCGGAGGGAGCGCCGCCACGCTCCCAAGTGGCGCACTGTAGCAGTGCGCCACCAGGCCGGCCCTTTCCATAAACTTTTTGAAGTACCCTCGTATTAAGATCCGAGTTCAAATAAATATTTGCAGGCTAAGAATCTATATTGTGAAAAGAGCCTGTGCTTTGTTTTGAGAACATTTCACGTATTTCGTTGGCTGTAGGACTCCATCTATTGTAAAACTCGTAAGTTTCCTTCTAAGAAAGAAAGAACACTGCACATCTTTATGAAAATGCTTTCCTAGCACATTGATTCTAAGATGCATTCCAGTTTCAGGGATTCTAGAATGTCAAAGAGTACATGTTGTAGAAATAAGAAATACAATTATTTTGTGTATTTTAATTAATTTAGACTAGTTACCCTTAGAGAGGTAAATCACTAGGCCATAAGATGTTACATACAACAGAAGATAGCATATGGAATCTCTCTTTTTTTTTTTTTTTTTTTTTTCCTTTTTGTCTTTTTTCATGACCGGCAACGGATTGCAACCCTCAGTGTCGCGCCCGTACTGGACCGGGACCAGCAACGGGATCGCAACCCTCAGTGTTGCGCCCGCTCCTCGCTCAGCCAGTGAGCGG
>NW_007728978.1:192131-199892 GCF_000696425.1 Galeopterus variegatus | reverse complement strand
CGGGAGTGCCGCCGCACTCCCAAGCGGTGCACTGTAGCAGTGCGCCACCGGGCCGGCCCAGTATATGGAATCTGATGTCCTTTTTTGCACTCAGAGTCTGACTTTAATTCATCGAAATTTCCAATAGTGTGGCTTGTAGGGAGTTTTTGGAGGCAGATAGTATTTTTAGCTGCTTTAAAAAATTAAACTCTAGTATAATACCCAGCATTTTTAGCCTAAATTACAGGACAGATACATGTAATTAACTCATTGTCAGTATCCTTGTTATATTATTGCTGATTAATCAAATGTAAATGTCTTTTTTTAAAAAAATTCAGGATGGATGCAACCTTGAAAGAACTGACTAGTTTAGTAAAAGAAGTCTACCCAGAAGCCAGAAAGAAGGGCACACACTTCAATTTTGCAATTGTTTTTACGGATCTTAAAAGACCTGGCTATCGGTAGGTAGCTTCTCATTGTTAATTCCTGTAATCTGTTTTTGGTATGTTTTAACTGATAATGGTAATCCCTTCAATGAATTTTAGTGGGGGAATATGGATTTATATTAATATCTGGTTTACCTTAATATAGTACTTAAATGTATTGAACTGTGTTATGAGGGAACAAATCTAGTCTCATATTCACTTTGTAGTACATAATTAGGTTTTGTTGATTTGTGGTCCATTAACAGTTGATTTCTTTTCCTGCAGAGTTAAGGAGATTGGCAGCACCATGTCTGGGAGAAAGGGGACTGATGATTCCATGACGCTACAGTCGCAGAAGTTCCAAATAGGAGATTATTTGGACATAGCAATTACCCCTCCAAATCGGGCACCACCTCCTTCAGGGCGCATGAGGCCATATTAAATTCTATTTACTGTTTCTTGAATTTATTTTTCCGTCAGTTGTGTAAAATAAACTCACGTACTCTTTTTCATCCTCTGATTATTGCCAGTAAGCCTTTAAATTTTAAACCCTCCTTCAGGGCGCATGAGGCCATATTAAATTCTATTTACTGTTTCTTGAATTTATTTTTCCATCAGTTGTGTAAAATAAACTCACGTACTCTTTTTCATCCTCTGATTATTGCCAGTAAGCCTTTAAATTTTAAACAAATTGTAATGCATCTATTTAGGAGTTAGATTTGGATGTGCTGTTGTATGAATATAGACAGTATGTCAAGCTCTTCTGTAAAATATAAAGTGCTCTTAGCATTTTGTGTAAAACTGTTTTGTTAAATATATGTGTGCAATCAGCCTGGGTGTCAAAGTTAATGGAGGCATGGGAACAGGGTCTGATCCTCTTTGGGGTTTATATTAAATAGTGGAGGAAGGTATGTTTAAGTCCCAAAAGGGCACAAGAAAGCCATGGAATTGTGTGAAATTCAGCAGGAGCTTGTGGTTTAGACTATTGTA
This sequence comes from Galeopterus variegatus, assembly GCF_000696425.1. NCBI lineage: Eukaryota > Metazoa > Chordata > Mammalia > Dermoptera > Cynocephalidae > Galeopterus > Galeopterus variegatus. The sequence goes on along the minus strand of NW_007728978.1, from coordinate 198,498 downwards.
TGCAGTTAGAATGAATGAGGTAGTATGGCATCTTGGAGTAGTATGAGCCAATGCAAGTCGAAGAAGCTGTCAGCGTTGGAAGGGACTGGCTTGCCTTGATCAGGGTACAATGACAAAAGGTTAGAGAAAAGGAGAACAGGTGCCGTGAGGGTTTTTTATGCTTTAAAAGTGGGGAGAATAGGGTATTTTGAAAGCAGGAACCAGTACAGAGGAAACAAGGGTTAGAACTTAGGGTAAGGGTGGAAAGGTCTACCTGGAAGATCTGAAAATGTAGGGAGGGATGAAAGAGGAATCTTAAGCCAAGGGAGAAGAACCAGGGATGAGGTCAGGTTGATTAAGGAGCAGACAATCACACATCCTGTTATGTGCTGGGGGCTGGTGTGTATCTGATTTGAGAGGCAGTACAGCCTAGTGATTAAGACGAACAGGGCAAAACATTTAAATCCTGATTGTACCAGTAGCTCTGCAACCTTGGACAAGTTACTTGAGTCGATTTTTTGGATTTTTTCCCTTGTAAAAATGGAGATAATAGCCCTTAGGACTGTGAAGATCAGATGTTTGTAAAGGGCTTGGAATAGCGCCTGACAGAAACAATAAGTACTAGTTATTAGCCATAAAGTAGAGTTTAGTAAAAAATGGAACCCTATCTTCCATGGCTCTATTGTATTCTTATTTTGATGTTTGTAAACAATATGGCATTGTGTAGCAAGCCTGATTATTTTAGTCTATTCAATATAAAATTAAAAATATATCCTAGAATGAAAAATAATATGTACTAGTAGTGATTCTCAAAGTAAAGTTTCACTAGTTTTATTTTGTACATACAAAAGCAGCCATTTAAAATCTAATGACTCTGTGGAATTGGTGTCACTGTTGCAAAGTCAGTCAACGGTGGCAGGGACCAGGCTGGAACCTGGATCCTGGTGCCTCTGCTACACTGTGGTTCACCTCAAAACCTTAGAGAGACTTTAGTTCTATAGGCCATAAACTTAATTTAAAACTAATTTCTTGGAGAATAGCCACAATTACCTTCCTATCTGTGGGGGAAAAAACTATTTACTATGCAGATGAAGAGGGTGGGAGTTAAAGGACGTGTGTAAGCCAGTTTTTCATATGATGTAAACTCTTACAAGAGCTCTCCAATAATTCCAAGTTATTCTCTAGTTCAAAATAAAGTGATTTGACTGGTTTGCCAAATTCCACCCTTAGTTCCAACATGGAATTTTTCCTGTAAAGATTTCAGTCTTCCACTAAAAAGTACAGTTAATACCTAGTGAATTTATTGTTGAATATAATGCTAAGACTTGTACTTAGGCCTTGTTTACCTCTGGCTTTGGTAATATATGGCTTCGAGTAGTAACTGAGCTGTTTCCTTAAATATAACATAGAAATAAATGGTAATCATGATAGCATCTTGCTCAGTGCTCTTAGTATCTGCTCTGCCTCACTTGCTCATAGGTATTTTGGAGTTGAAATTTCCCTTTTGGTATATGTAAGTTATAGTATGTGGCATTGCATATAATGTCTTTTCAGCTTCCTCAGTGTACAAAACCTGGGACTGTTAGACCCATACTCTAATCAACAACTAAGATAGTGTTTCAGACATCAGTTGTGTGCTTGTGTGTGTGTGTGCGTGTGTGTATGTGTGCGTGCATGTGCATGTGCACACTATTGTGAGGGGCAGGTATGAAGGGAGGAAGAAAGCATTAAACCGTTAGGCTAGGTTTAAAATTCTTTAACATTTACATTTACACTGTTGTTCTGAAATAAAAAGCTAAACTTGGTCTACCTTCTTCTGTTTGAAGAAAGCATTAAACCGTTAGGCTAGGTTTAAAATTCTTTAACATTTACATTTACACTGTTGCTCTGAAATAAAAAGCTAAACTTGGTCTACCTTCTTCTGTTTGATCAAACACAAATTCCAAACTTGGCTTTTGTGAAACTGAGAAGGCAACACTCTAAAACCAAGCTTATAATTATGCTTTAAGTGCTTAGTTGGGCCAAATACTGTGCTGAGGAGCAACTTTATTATTATCTCATTTAACATTCACAACCAATATACAATTACTGTATGGTTTTCCATTTACAGATGAGATCAAGGCCTAGGTTAGTTAAAAAGTCAGCCCAGACTGAGGCCTACTTTAAATAGCTCAAAAGTTGGGTATATGGACCTAGGGAGCCAACAAGAGGATTAGCTGAAATGTACATTTCTGAAAATAGTGCTCTTTCATAGTTTCTTTTATCCTCAATTCATTGCAGTCTGGCTCCCACCCACACTACACTGACACTGCTCTTGGAGTGAAGCTATCCCCTGCAATTATAAATTTCTGCTAAGATACAGTCATGTAGAGTGAGTAGACCTGCTTTAGTTAGTTATATAAACCCAAAACACCTGTCTTTAAAAGAAATGATATGGTCATGGCGCCCAGTTTGAATGTGATAAGAGCAGACAGATGAGGTGCACCTGTTCTGATTTGTCTTTTATTGCTTAGATACAGGTTGCTCTTGCTAATAGCTGCAATTTCCTGGAGTCTGCAATGGAACAAGTTTGAGGGAAGTATGTTTATTCTGTTAGAAAGGATTAATGGATTTTTTTCTTTCCCCATAAGAAAGCCCTACGAGGGGAAATAAGCTTAAGCCTAAAGTCAATTTTAATATTGAATGCTATACTATAAAGTAACTTGAGCAAAAATCCTTAGCCTGGGAATGTTGGTATTTTAATGACATTTCTATCTCATAAAACCGTTGGGAGGAGTCAATGAAAGGGTGCTTAGAAGAGAGTCTGGTAGATGGTGAATTTTTAATAAATGTCACTGATTTTGATTTTTTGGTGGCTTGCTGGTATGGGGATCTGAACACTTGACCTTGGTGTTACATCACTGTACTCTAACCAACTGAGCCAACCAGCCAGCCCCAGTGTCAGCTATTTTGAAAGGAAGGGGAAGAAAAAGGCATTTCTAGCTCTTTCACTTTGTGCCTTTGGCTGTTCAGAATTTCCTGTTCTACCCCGGCTAGCATGCCAGCCCTGTTACAACCAACTCCAAAGAAAACTTCAAAAACAAGAGTTGATAAAATGAGAGCAATTTAAATTATGGGTGAGGTGAACCTTCTGAAGGATGTTCACAATCTGTAAATCCTAAAGATAGTAATTAGAAACTGGCAGTAAATTTGCAGTATTACATATTACTTTAACTCCCCTCACTTTCCAGTACTTCAGGAATAAAATATATTAAATGAGTGTCTGTCTTATGAACCAGGAGCTATGGGCTGGTGATACAAAGATCAGTCTGACAGGTATAGATCCTGCTTCAGAAAGTGAGGAGGAAAAAAGGTGCAAATACTGATGATAAAAGGTGGACAGAAAAGTGTCAGGAGAGAGAATTGCTGAAGAAAATACTGTCCGTGTGGTAACGAAAGGTTTTCTGGAGATGGCATTTGAGCTTGTCCAGCTCCTAAAAGGAGTGGGGTTTATATCTCAGATAAACAGCACGAGCAAAAGAGGAAATGACTGAACTCAAAATCAACGGAGCACTTTACACACTGACTTTGGCAGGAGTTCAAGATGAAAAGGTAGGACTGTCAGAAGCTAGTGGAATAATCTAGGTAAGAATCAGGGTAGTGGCAGATAGTAGAGGGGAGGGAACATCCCAGAGATGTCAGAAACCATCAGGGCTTGGCAACCAACAAAACTTGGGGTGGGAAATGGGACATGGGAGAGGAAAGTCAATCATTGAAGCCTCAATTAACTCATCTGAAAAATAAGGTACCTACCTTAAAATTTAGTCTAAGAACTAAATAGGTTAATGAATGTAAAGCATTTAGAACTGTGCTTGGCATAGTAAAATCTTATTGGTCGATGTTACCACTAATTCACTCAATAAATACATTAAGTTGCTAGGTACCAGGGTACTGAACAAAGCAAGCAAACAAGGCTCTTGCCCTCAGTGAGCTTGTGGCCCAGTGGGGGAGATGGACATTAAATATATGTACTCCCAAAAAATATTTAATTACAAATTTTACTAAGTATAACTAAGTACTATGTAGGAGAACAGGGTGCTGAGAAAGTACTAAGAGGATATCTTTGAGACTGAGAAGATAGGTAAAGTCTTTGATAAAATGACATTTAATCTGAGACCTGAAGTAGATCAGCCAGGGCTCTTAAAGTTTGAAATAAGAACACTCCAGTTAGCTTAAGTACAAAAAGTTTCGGATCATTTAGCTGAAAGTCCATTTAGCTGGCTTCAGGCCTAGCTGATCCTTGGACTCAGTCATCACACCTCAACTCTTGCTAGGGCTCCTGTGTGGGCTCCATTTGTAGACAGGCTCTCCCTTCATGGTGGGAGGACATGGCCAGCAGCTCCAGGGGCACCTCTGCATCTCCAGACAAGAAGTGTGCTGCTCTTTTCCAGCACTTCCCTAAGACTCCAGAATTGGCTCTCACTGACTTGATTTGGGTCACATACTGGTCCCTGACTGCTGTGGTCAGGGATTGTGATGCTGCTTGGTTAAGTCTGGAGCTGAGCTGTAAGTTCTTATGGGTAGTAAGTGGGGGGCAGACAAAAATGGCAGGGGGCTACTGCTTAAAGATGAGCGAGAGCTAGTGAAGCAGAGGGGACAGGAAAAAGTACTCTAGGCAGACAGCAGCGTGCACAAGGCCCTGCAGCAGGAAGAAGGGAGGAGACGACATAAAAATTTTCTCAGGTAAACAAAAATTGAGGGAATTTGTTACCAGTAGGCATTCATTGAAAGAAATGTTAAAAGAAGTTCTTTAGAGAGAAGGAGAATTATATAGGTCAGACATTCAGATCTACATAAAGAAAGGAAGAACACTGAAGAATGAATAACTGAAGGTAAAATTAAAACTTTTATTTTTCAGGCCGGCCTGTGGCTCACTCGGGAGAGTGCGGTGCTGATAGCACCAGAGCCACGGGTTCAGATCCCATATAGGGATGGCGGGTTTGCTCACTGGGTGAGCGTGGTGCTGACAACACCAAGTCAAGGGTTAGGATCTCCTTACCGGTCATCTTTAAAAAAAAAAAAAAAAAAAAACTTTTATTTTTCTTATTAATTGATCTAACATAACAATTTCTTCAAAATAATAATAGCAATAATGTGGTCAATTATGCATACTATGGATATATATCATGTGTATTCTTATATATAAGTAAAATGAATGACAGCAATGATACAAGGGCTGGGAGGGAGAAATTAGGATTATTTTGTTATTATAAGGTATTCCTACTATTCATGAAGCAGTATAGTTTTATTCGAAAGTAAACTTGGATTAGTTGTAAATGTATATTGTAAACTCTAAGGAAAGCCACTAAAAAAGTTAGAAAATTAGACTTCTAGTCAAGATGTCGGAATAGATGGTCCCTAGCGTCACTCTCTCCCACAAATCGATTTAAACTATAAAAACATAACATCAAGTGCATACAGAATGGGGAGACGTCCAGCGGGGGAGGCAAAAGCTCCATGTAGACCACATGCCCTGCAGGGCCGCTGTCGCATGATCCAGCAGATAGGCTTCACCGCCGCCACCCGGCTCCATTCCCAGCCCAGCCCAGCGCGCACAGAGTGGGGAGATGTCCAGCAGGAGAGGCAGAGGCTCCACAGAAACCACACACCCTGAGACCACCACTGCATGATGCAGCAGGTAGGCTTCACCGCAGGCACCCGGCTTCATTCCCAGCCTGGCCTAGTGGGCTCGGAGAAGTGAGACGTCCGGCAGGGGAGGCGGGAACTCCACGGGGACCACACTGCTGCCGCGCGATCCAGCAGCCCAGCCCAATGTGTACGGAGCACAGAGACGTCAAACAAGGGAGAAAGAAGCTCTGTAGAGTCCACACACCCTGTGAGGGAGCTGCCGCCACACAATCCAGCAGCAGGTAGGCTTCACCGCCGCCACGAGGCTCCATCTCAAGCCCGGCCTAGCATGCACAGAGCAGGGAGACATCCTGCAGGGGAAAGGGAAGCTCTGCAGAGACCACACGCTCTACGGTACCTCGGCGCATCCCAGCAGCCTGGGCCAGAGCGCACGGAACAGGGAGAAGTCCAGCACGGGAGGTGGAAGCTTGGCAGAGACCACACACCCTGCGGTACCGCTCCGTGATCCAGCAGCCCGGCAGAGTCCAAGCTGACCAGAGAGGTGGCTCCACAGAGAAGCCCACAAAGCTATAATAACCAAAACAGTATGCTACTGGCATAAAAACAGACACACTGATCAATGGATTAGAATAGAGAATCCAGAAATCAATCCACACACCTACAGCCAGCTGATCTTTGACTAAGACACCAAGCCTATACACTGGGGTAGGGACTGCCTCTTTAGCAAATGGTGCTGGGAGAACTGGATATCCATATGCAG
>NW_007728978.1:184751-190695 GCF_000696425.1 Galeopterus variegatus | reverse complement strand
AGGGAGCAGAGGGAGGGGGAGGGAGGTTTTGGTAATGGGCCACAATAATCAACCACATTGTATATCGACAAAATAAAATTTAAAAAAGAAAAATAGGGCCAGCCTGGTGGTGTACTGGAGAGTGCGCCGCTTGGGAGTGCGGCGGCGCTCCCGCTGAGGGTTCGGATCCCATGTGGAGACCGGTTCCCGCTCACTGGCTGAGCGCGGTGCGGGCGCAACACCGAGGGTTGCAATCCCATTCCCAGTCCCCGGTACGGGCGCGACACCAAGGGTTGCGATCCCGTTACCAGTCAGTAAAAAAGACAAAAAGGAAAAAAAAAAGAAAAAGAAAAAAATAATAAAAAAAAGAAAAAGAATCACAGGAGGAAGGCGGTAATGGTCAGGCAAAGATAAACTTTGAACCAAGTGAATTTAAGGGGCCATCACAAAACAAGTGGGGCGCCCTTGCATGCACTCAGAAACGGTTAAATCTTAGTGCCTACCTTCAAGAATCCTCTTTTTGCTTCATGTCCCCCTCTAATGTCTGCCCCATTTCTCTCTTCCCTTCTGAAATAAAGAGCTGTCTAAAGCCATTGTCCTCACCTCGCCACCTCTCTTCAGTCCACCCTGGACTCTGCCACTAGCACTCCACTAAAATTAATCAGTGTTGTCAGTAGCATCATCCAATGGTCAATTCTTAGCCTCTTTAGATCCTCAGCAATATTGACAGAATAACCACACTCCTTGAAGTATTTTCTTTCTACTTCACTGGCTTCTTCTCAGTCTCTTGCTACTCTGTCTCTTCCCATCCTCTACAGTCTCTAGCACACTTTGAATGAATGCTCTCCCTCTCTCAAGCAGTCTCACCCACTTCCATGGATTTACATGCACATATGGTAAATAGTGCAAAAAAGGTTGATATAAATTTCAGAGTCATCAGCAAATATAAGCTTGACTAGAGCTTTACCTTGAAAAATAAAACTAAATATCTTGGAAATAATTTATTTTACACTGTATTTAACAAAAATTATACTTAAAACTACACAATAATTCGTAGAAAAAGGAATAAATCAGGTTTTGTTTTGGTGACAATTTTCTGATAAAATTAATAGAGCACAGTGTGACAGGTCTTCCATTTGACTTTCAAAACACAGTCATAAAAGAGAGTAATTTTACTGCATTAAATTTCCCAAAGCGAAGCCTTTGAAGTACCTTGTCATGATACTTGTCAGTCATTTCTTCTCACTTTTTAAACTGATTTCCACAGTATGCTAGGTTCTTATTTTCCCAGTGGCTGTAATTTGGAAAGTTCTCCAACAATACTATCATGAACTTAATTAGATAATTACTTTCCAATAGACTTAAATCAGAAGGGTCTTGGACTCAATGGACAGGGCAGTCTGACGCTACCTCTAGGCAGGTAGCTCTAGAGGCTCCTGTGGCCCCAGATGACAGTCCACAGGAGGGCCCCTGGCCCAGTATGAGCCATCAGAACCTTCCAGAGAGTGAGGCTCTGCTGGGTGGCCCAGTCGAAGAGCAGAGATTGAGAGGTCAGCAGCCATGTGGTAGAAGGTGCCGATGTACAAAAAACCGACACAGTGAAAAGCTGGGAGAAAACAGAAGAAAAGCACAGCTTGAAAGCCATGAGTCCCTGATTCAAACTGATACCTCCCTCTTCCTCCAATGGTCACAGTGCAGTTACGTAGGCCTGTAAATTCCCCTTTTCCAGAATTAGTTTAAGCTGTGTTTCTGTCATTTGCAAATAGTGACGGAATCTTAAAAGAGCAATGATGAAAAAACAAAAACAAAAAAACCCACTTAAATGAAATAAAACAAAAAGCATTGATGAAATAAAAGGTGGTAAAGGACTCTGGGACAGTCATGAGAAGAGACAAGAGAAAGGCAGAACTAGCGGACAGCAATAACCACCTGGCCATGAGATCAGGGGAGGCCTTATCTGAGTAGCAAACAGTAGCAGTTAAATTTTTAATTTATTTGTCTTACTTTCTGATAACAATTAAACTATTCTGTTAGATTAAGCAGAGTAATATCAATGAAACAGGAATAATCTTTAAAAATAGAATGACTGAAGTACGTATCAACAAGACAGGTTAAACCAAATCAAAACTTCATAAACAGCATATTATGACATCAGTGTCCATGCTCCTCTTTAATAAGGAGGAAAGAGGGAGGGGAACATGTGAATAACACAGTAAGTCCAGCTCTGCTTTCATCTCATTCTCCTCAGTTTCTATAATGGACAGATCCACTAGAATTTCTGCAAAGAGATACAAGTAAAAAATATCAGTTAAATATAATTAAAAGCCATCAACAAAACAGGTGACACAACACTGTGGCTATATAGTTTACATTTATAAAATAAGTGAGAATCGATTCCCGTTGATATCATCAAGCTTGATATTTCAGAAGTGTGAGATTCAGGAATCACAGTTTGATATCAAAAGATAGAGATAGGGTATTAACCTAAGCTGGCAACTGTCAATTAAAAACAAAATTTTTACTATTTAAATGGTAATTTTAAAAAATGTCCTCCTCAAATAACACAAGTATTTTCTTTAGGATGGTAACATACTAACCAGTTTTCTTTGTTGCCAACATCTTGGATATCCCGTCCATATTTAAGGAACACTTTACTGGGTGGCACTGCTTCAACAGCTACTGGAACTACGTTTGAGTTGTATTTTGATAAAATCTAAAACAAAAAGCAAATTCCTTTTTATCAAGTCATATGAACAACAATATAAATTTGGAAGGTGTTATAAAATGTTCAAGAGAAGCCATGGAAAATTTGAAGATATGGGTCATTTAAAACACTAAGAATTTTTTTTTAGCAGTGCATACAGACATTCAACAGCAATGAAAAGATGGTGATATTAGAAATTTAACTTGGATGGGAAGGTTTGATTTATAAAGCCTTCTAAAATGCACTTTGAGCTTAATGGAAACAAGAAGCAATATACCACAAATAGCAAATTAAGCCTTTACAAAGATGTTAGGGAAAATATACATAGGAAAGATCTGACATGAATGCTCAAAAGAAAGATCATCAATTATAAAGATCATAAAAAGAGAATCAATCAGCAATGAAATATTATCAGCAATATTTTTTTCATGCATAAGGAAATGACATATTAAATACAAGGTGTCCTTTCTTTCACACAGAAATAAAGAGAGAAGAAGCAACCACGGGAAAGTAGAAACTCTATATGACTTCCATAAAGACAGAAGATGCTCCTTCCTCACCCAATTCATTGTATCTCTTGGGAAAGCAGAAAAGACAGAGAAAGGATAACAAGTACTTTATATTGATATCCTAGGATGATTGATATCTTAGGATGAGTTCTAATGACATTTGGGTATTTTTCCCAAGTGGTTTATCCTTCTCATGGTTCTCCATAAGCCAGGAAGATTTCTAGAGTGGTTATAAAGGATTCCATGTGTCTAAGCAATAATAGCCAAACACCATAACTTCTATAAAGGAGGGCAGTGTCAAAGAATCAGACTGATTATTTAGTAGAGTTGGCAGCTGTTATAAATCAATAGTAGACTTAGAGGTTAGACTTTGTATAATGATTTTATACTAAAGACAGATATTCTAATATACATAAATCACTGTTTCTCAACTGAGGTCCAAGAAGTCTCAAGTTCAAGAAACACTGATATAAGTTATTCATGATACCCTGCTCTGGAGAATTGTAGGGTAAATGACATTTCTGACTTTGTCAGCAACACTTCCAATGGAACAGTAGTCAACATGGCAACTGCAGTTAACAAGTATTAGAAAATATTGTAAGAATACATTTCAGAACATGAAGTTAAAGGTGAAGAGAAAATGTCCCATGAGGGTAATATCACTAAAAACATGACAAAGTCACTAGCTTGTGCTCAGCTCAGAAGAGCCTTTGCCAGGTGGTCTTAGAGGGCCTAACAGCCTAGACTTTAAATTTTCTCAATACCCAAAGTAGCCCTTTAGCCTGATGATTTTTTTTTTCCTTTGCCAGGTGGTCTTAGAGGGCCTAACAGCCTAGACTTTAAATTTTCTCAATACCCAAACTAGCCCTTTAGCCTGATGATTTTTTTTTTTTTTGTCTTTTTTCGTGTCCGGCAACGGATCGCAACCCTCAGTGTCGCGCCCGTACCGGACCGGGACCGGCAACGGGATTGCAACCCTCAGTGCTGCACCCGCACCTCGCTCAGCCAGCGAGCGAGCGGGAACCGGTCTGTATGTGGGATCCGAACCCTCAGCAGGAGCGCCACCGCATTCCCAAGCGGCACACTGTAGCAGTGTGCCACCGGGCCGGCCCAAGCCTGATGATTAAACAGATAGTTTATATGCAGTTTCAGGTCTTAATATAAATATCTAATTTTGAAAAGAATATCAGAAAAAAATTAAATAGCCTGTAAAAATAACCTGGAGAATATCTTCTGGAATTGTAGTTACTTCTGGAGGTGGAGGCGTTCTGAGCAGATTCTCATAAGAAGAAATTGTAGGAGAAGAAGGCTCTGCAAAATTCTCGAAGCACTCATCTGAACTTAAAACTAATGAAGTGCAATCTTTAACTTCCAAATCATCTGATGCACTGTTTCTTTTTGATAATGGGTAATTTGTGGATACCTATTGAATAAAAATAATCATTAAATTATGGTAGTATAACATAATGTAGTAAATAAAAATTGTTAGCCAATTGTTAGTTCTGTTGGAATCTCTTTGTAGTCCCAGTATGACAACCCGCTTCCCTGAGTGGTAAAACAAAATTGAGAAAAACAAAGAAATGGCATACAGAGGACAAAATATCATTTTCATTACTAATAAAGGCTAAGTTAGAACTTAATGTGAGACCTAAATAGACTTGTTGACAGACCCCCAGCTTTAGATGGCCTCACCCACCCCTTCTCAGAGGACACTAAACTGGGCTGAATGAGTCATAACATCATAACATGGATGAGCAAAGTGTTTCTACTTGCCCTCAGCAGGCAGGGCCACTCCCAAGAGGAAAAAAGAGGATCTGGGGCAAGCTCAGCATGCAATATATGCATGCTAAATTGACCAACTGGGTAAGTCACTCCATCTCCCTAGGGTCAGCATTAATAAAGGCTAGGTGTGTCATATCAGTAGGGTGCCATCTACATGAACAGAAACATAAAGAGTAGATTAATTATAAACGGCAAGTACCAGTAGGCAGATAACCTGACACTTCAACTGATAACACAGCACTGTTTTTGTCTGCAGCTGCACTGTCCAATACAGTAGCCACAAGCCACGTGGGGCTATTTAAATTTAATTTTAAATTAATTTAAATTAAATAAAAATTTTAAAAAATTAAAAATTAGTTCCTCAGATGCATTAGTCATATTTTAAGTGCTCAATAACTACATGTGATCAGTGGGTACCATACTGAATAATACAGATTATAGAGCATTTCCATCATTATAGAAAATTCTATCTGATACCCCAATACAGTATTGGTGTCTTAAGTGTCATACAGACTTTAAAGATTTTGATTATAGTAAATTTGTTCACTGGAAAATTTTGGGGAAAAGCAAAATAAAAATCACCCACCCATAAATTAATCACCCAGAGATAACCACATTTTGGTGTGTTTCTATCCATTCTTCTTCCTTGAAACGTATGCACGTATATATGTACATGTGTATACACGTACATGTCACTTTTCATATGATTAAATATTTCTTGAAAACATTCTTTTTATGTCCTCGTCTGTTTTTCAAAACATATGATAGTGACCTAACACCAGACTTTATGGATATGCCTTACTGCATTTTGCTTCTCTATCATTTGATATTTACATTGTTTCCCATGTGCTGCTCTTGCAAATAATGCTGTTCCTTCTATAACTTCCTTGTTATAAATCTTTGTCCCAGTTTGTCTTAGAACAAATTCTGAGACACTGGCTAAAGGGTATGAAAAAAATTTTTTTTTTTT
>NW_007728978.1:182379-184097 GCF_000696425.1 Galeopterus variegatus | reverse complement strand
CCCAAAAAATTTTAAAGCTCTTCATCTATGCTGCTAAATTACCCTCCAGAAATGCATTACATAATGTAGTACATAATGTAACACTCTCCAGAAATGTAAATACATCCCTAAAAGCTGCATTAGACTAAGTTTTTTAAAAAGATTGATTTTGGAAGTAGTAGTGTGTGTGAGTCATTAGGAGAAAGAATAGAGCTTTCAATTTTATGGAAAGTTACCAAAGCAGTGCTGTTCTTTGTAGAAGGAATTTTCAAACCAGGAGTGCAGAATGTAGGTGCCAAGGGGGAATTCATATTCTCGGCATCTAGAAGACACAAGGGCAGAAAGAGAAGGATTTGAAAAAAAGGTAAAATAAAGATTTCACCTTTTAAATTATAAGCTTTGTCAATGTAATATGTGTACTTTATTTTTAATAACTTAAAAAAATTATAACTACATTGTGTGCCTGACTGGACAGGAAAAAACAAAACTGTCATATTCACATATGTAATTATCTTTAGCAATAATAAGAGTTAACCAAGGTTGCAAGGCATAAGAGCAATACACAATCATGAATAATTCTGAAATTTTGTAGCTATAAGAGCAACAAACTATTAAAAATATAATTTGAAAAAAATATTTTTTACAGTAGCAACAAAGAAGACAATATACGAATAAACAACTGTCTTTTACAGAGAAAATTATCAAAGTTCTGATGAAGAAAAAGGAGGATGAGGATTAAGAGAGGTCACCTGTCCTCCAAGATATNACAAACTATTAAAAATATAATTTGAAAAAAATATTTTTTACAGTAGCAACAAAGAAGACAAGATACGAATAAACAACTGTCTTTTACAGAGAAAATTATCTAAGTTCTGATGAAGAAAAAGGAGGATGAGGATTAAGAGAGGTCACCTGTCCTCCAAGATATCAGGGCCTACTCTAACATTATAGTAATTAAAAACAGTGCAATATTAACCATGGATGGAAAAAATTGTCTATTGGAACAAAAGAGAGACCCATACATATATAGAAATTTGCTATCTACAACATACAGTAGCATTAAAGCAATCTTAAACATCAAAGAGAAAAGGTAAATACATTAGAAAAATAATCTGATTGGCAAAATGTTTTAAGTCTAAAAATCATCAAATGCTGGAAAGGATGGAGAAGCAGGAACCTAAACACTACTGGTGAGAATATAAAGCAGACCAGCCACTCTTAGGTGGCAATTCAGCATTTTCTAGAACAAGTAAAGATGTGCATGCTCTTTGACCTAGAAATTCTACTCCTAGATTTAAGAAACACACATGTGCACAGGGGACAATTTCATTAAAGCACTGCCTGGAATAATAATAATAATAATAAAAGTAACTACCTCTTAATAAGCAGATACATAAAATTTGGTTTATTTATACAGTAAAATACTACTTACCAAGTAAAAAGGATGAAGTAGATTTATATGGATAAATACAAAAACATACTGTTGAGTGAAAAAAAAGCAGCAAAAGAATGTGAATTGGATGTCACAATGAATTGGATGCCACTCTTGTAAAATTATAAAACACAACTATGCTTTAGAAAAATCATTACTTTTGGAAGGAAAGGGAAAGAGAATAATGAAGTGTAGTTTGGGATTTAGTTTCATGTATGTTATTTCTTTTATTAAAAAAAGATCTGAAGGGCCGGCCTGTGGCTCACTCGGTAGAGTGCGGTGCTAATAACACCAAGGCCCCGGGTTC
>NW_007728978.1:179851-181489 GCF_000696425.1 Galeopterus variegatus | reverse complement strand
AAAAAAAAAAAAAAAAAAAAAAAAAAAAAAAAAAAAAAAAGATCTGAAGCAACGATAGGAAGATGTTAACATTTAATCTGACATTTCCAAGTATACGCCTAAACACCTGGGATTTTAAGACAAGCACTGAGAAGAGTTAAGGTCCAGGCTCTGAATGTAGGAGTTAAAGGAAACAGCATGATGCATATGGTTGAGAGCTGGAAGAGCTGGAAGGTGTATGAACCAGGGATTAGAAAATATCTGCCCACTGGCACTGGCTCCAGGGGAGCAAGATGAAAGCAAGCTAGGTTAAAGGTGGAAAGTCTTTTGAAAAATATGTAAAAATCTGAATATCAAGTCCATTCAGTGTAGAGCTGTGGGTTCTGAGTTCACCCTACGTGTCCAGTGCAGGTCTCCTGAGTCAAACAGTTCACTTAAAAACTTGCCTGCAATTGCCAAGACTCTTGGGGCTTTCACTGGGACAAGCCTGAAATAGCTCGACAGGTATTTCTGACAATCTAGAGCACATAGAACTCCACTGAAAACAACTTCATTTGAAGATGAGTTCACAGTTAAAAGTTAAAAGCATAAGAGGAAACAAACCACCGAGAGAGAATCAGCCCAATAAACAAAAGAATCAACACCTTAAAAAGTCTTCCAGAGATAAAATGAAGGCATAGAAATCATAAGGCAAGAGAATAGCATTATGGAAGGAACAAAAAGGGTTCTTAAACCTTACAGTTTTTCCAGGTTTCCACTTTCCCCACACATTTGAAAGAAAAAGCTGTTTTAAAACAGAAAATGTAGTTACTAGAGTAAAAATTCAATCAATAGGTTAAAATACTAATTTATACTCAGTGTAATAAGAGAGAAATAGTAAATTGGAAGAAAGAGCTAATTAAAGTGCAAAGCAGCATATAGAAAGGGAAGGAAAATATTAAAGGGAAGTTTAGAAACCAAAGAGAAAGAATGATACCTGCTAAAATATATCTTACAGGAATTTTAGAAGGAAAGAACTGAGAAACTAGGGGAAAGATAATATTATAAAAGAGATAATGTCAGATTATGTTCCAGAATTGAAGACATGAGTTTTGGTTTAAAAAAAAACATACCAAATTCTAAACATAATAAAAACAATATGCATATGCATTAATTATAGAGAATATCAAATATAAAGATAAAATTCTTATAGAGTATCAGAAAGAAAAGACAGATTATCTACAAAGGAAAGCTAATCAGATCAATAGCACTCTGCTCATCAGCAGCAATATACAGAATACAATGGAACTATTTCTTTAAAATATTGAAGAAAAACAGCTATCAATCTAGTGGTCTACAGCCAGCTAAATTATCATTCAAGAGTAAGTGGGGGAAAAAAAATGTATTCACACATACAAAAGTAGAGATTACTTCACACAGACAAGAAATAACATCTTTGAAAGAACTACTAAAGGATGTACTTTAACAAGAAGAAAACTACACCCAGACGGAATGAGTGGGATATGAGGAACAATGAAAACACAGAAAATTATAAACAAATTACTAAATTTTAATAAGTTAGACTATGAAAATGGCAAGAGTGGGACTTTTGTGGGATAAAAACAGAGTCAAACTAGGGCCGGCCCGGTGGCGCACTGCTACAGTGCGCCGCTTGGGAAG
>NW_007728978.1:176782-179160 GCF_000696425.1 Galeopterus variegatus | reverse complement strand
GGCGGTGCTCCCGCCGAGGGTTCGGATCCCACATACAGACCGGTTCCCCTCACTGGCTGAGTGAGGTGTGGGCGCAACACTGAGGGTTGCGATCCCGTTGCTGGTCCCAGTCCGGTACAGGCGCGACACTGAGGGTTGCGATCCATTGCCCGACACAAAAAAAGACAAAAAAAAGGAAAAGAAAAAAAAAAAAAACAGAGTCAAACTAAAATAAAATAGAGACTCTTAACAAACCTCCACTTAACCAAATTCCTAATGTAAGCTTTCCATTCTTTCCATAAAATACATTGCCTATGACATACTGAAGGATTTAGTAAGAAACCTATTTTTAAAAAATTCATCCCACTTCAGAAGTTATAAACATAATATTGTTTGTCATTTTCTAAACAGTTTATGACCTACTGGGAATTGATTGCTGAGAATAGTGTGAGGCGATGGTCCAATTTCTTTTTTTAATAAAAAGAGCCACTCTTTGAATTGATTGCTGAGAATAGTGTGAGGCGATGGTCCAATTTCTTTTTTTAATAAAAAGAGCCACTCTTTAATATAATCATGCTCTTTCTTATAAGCTGAGCTTACTATGAATTAGTTATATTCTTTTAAACCTGTTTATGCCAGCAATACTTATAAACTTAGTAACATAATTTAATTATGTCAGTGAAATTAGTACAAAAAGAATTTTTCTGAAGATGTCCAAAACTTTGGAAAGACCTGATAAAGACAAGTCATTTTAAAAAATCTGCCAATAAACTTAGCATAGACCAGACAATTACAAAAATTATTCAAGAAATCATACAACTCTAGGATTTTTTATTTTCTTGAAAACCAGTGTTTTCATGTTTGCTGTGATAAATATTAAAACACTGAATGAAAAGTTTCTCTTAAAATTAAAAAAAAAACTTTAAAAACTATTTTTGAAAAATGAAACTTGAAATGGTAGCTAATGTATTCTGGGTGTGATTTATACAAGAAAGATAATGTAAAACTATAATCAATACATTTAAGCTAAATGAAAAGAAAAAAGTACTATGGCTCTATATCAAAAGATTAGTGAATAAATATATGTTTTAAGTTAAAATGTCAGAAACAAACAAGCTGACAAATACTGAACATAATCAGAAGAGTATTAAAAACATACCAGAAAATTTTACCTTTCTCTTGGACAAAATCATGCTGAACCTGAATGGAATGGGGTTTAATATAATTCAATGATACAAATTTAAAAGATGCAGACAACTATTAGAATGTCTAAGGTGACAGAACCATTTTTGTACAAAGATAGTCAGAAAAGAGTATAACTAAGAAGTAACTTCATTTTTACACTTACCGCTTTTTTTCAATTGCTGCATTATGGGGCCAGGAGTGGCAAAAAAATTATGATTGGCCTTGGGCTCTGTTTCTACCGGCTCCTCACTGATGTGATTCATAGGAAAATTATAAGGTTAAAAAAGAGTTAATAATCTCTGGGAAAAAATTTCGTCTTACTATATATATCACCAAGTCTGAACAAACGTTCAGTTCTGTTTTATGGAATAGAAGTTCCATGCAACAAATTCTTTAAAAAAAAAAAAAATATATATATATACACACACACACACACACAAACACACACACATATATGTACATATGTATTACATATCCATGGCTCAAAAGACGTTAAGAACCATTTTTCCATTGATAGTCTTGAGTTAAAGAAGTGGGTTAAGAACCTCTGACTTAATGAAAAGCCATAAATTCAATTCATCAGTTCAAATATATGAACTATATAGCTCAAGGAACTGTCTAGGTCATGGCTTCAAAATCATAAAGTGGGATTTTACAACCAGTATGCAATACAGATTAAGAGCTTGTCATCTTTTTCAACTAAAAAGATTGATCCTGTCATCTTATTAAGCCCTAGCCAATTACACAGATGTCTGGACTGTATAGTCCTGCGCCACATTAACGATGTTCTGGGCTACAATGGACAGCATATATGAAGGTGTTCCCATAATATTATAATAGAGCGAAAAATTCCTATCGCCTAGTGATGTCATAGCCATAAAGTCATAGTGCAACACATTGCTCACCTGTTTGTGGTGATGCTGGTGTGAACAAACCTAGTGCAAAATATGTTAAGAGGGAGTACCTAGCTTACCCATGGGGTGACCCTCCCAAAGGTAGCTCAGACCGTTAAGACAGAAAGCAAAGCATTTGACACATTATGTCTGACCTCAAGTGAAGGGGGTAGTTATCTACTTTAGAACTCTTACATTTTTAAGTGGTTCCCACTCATCTCCTTATCAAATTAATAGTTAACACTTACTGAGTGCCAGACACAATCCCTATCTGTAATTTAATTTTCACAACTCTGTGGGGTGGTATTATTCTAATCCCCA
>NW_007728978.1:174077-176226 GCF_000696425.1 Galeopterus variegatus | reverse complement strand
CAAAGGTAGCTCAGACCGTTAAGACAGAAAGCAAAGCATTTGACACATTATGTCTGACCTCAGGTGAAGGGGGTAGTTATCTACTTTAGAACTCTTACATTTTTAAGTGGTTCCCACTCATCTCCTTATCAAATTATAGTTAACACTTACTGAGTGCCAGACACAATCCCTATCTGTAATTTAATTTTCACAACTCTGTGGGGTGGTATTATTCTAATCCCCATTGAGTGGATGAGGAAAGTGAAGCACAGAGAGACTTAGTAACACAATCAGAGGGTCCACGCTCATGAAACTAGTGGCCAGTGTAGACAAGAAAATTCATTGCCGTTCCCTTTCATGATACACTTTCACACGAGAAAATCACCTAACAATGCAGTTCTCAGAATGTATCCTTAGTTATAAAGAGAAGTATCCCTGAATACTTTAAGATGGTTCAGAATTGATTTTCACTTATAAGTTTCCAGTTTTGACACATTGAACTTTCGGAAGCTCCTTGGGTTCATGAGCTTTCTTCACCCACTGGCTCCCATTCTTACAGATGTGCACTTCGTGATTATTGGGGCTAAGGACAATCTGGGTCCAATCCCTGTTTCAGGCATGACAGGTGATTGACTCTAGTTAAAAAAATGGATGCAGGGACATTATTCTTAGTGTTTTCAAAAGATAGAAAACTGGAGCAGGGGGCAGTTGAGACAGGCTTGGAGGACATTTTGTAAACAAGCCCCAGTGGGACAGAGGACTGAGGCCAGGAAGGGGCTAAAAATGTTTATTATTATATTATCTCTCTTAACAAGCTTAGTTAAAACCTGGAAATAAAACATATGCTTCTGGATAGGTGGAAAATGACATCTCATTTTTATTTGAATTTCTTTGATTACTTGTGAGGTTAAATGTGCTCATATGCTTATTGGTCATTTTTGTTCCTTCTTTTGTTAATTCATGTCCATTGTTCATTTTAAAAATTGGGGTGTTTGTCTTTCACTAATTGATGTATATGGATTTTAAAAATACATTACATATATGTAGAATATACTCATATATGCAATTTGTTTTATCATGTTATAAAAACCTTTCCTGCTGTCATTGTTTCAAATATTTTATAATATAGTGGTTAAAATTTTGTATGTAATCAAATCTATCAATATTCTTCATTATGATTTCTGGCTTTGATGTCATGCCATACTTTAACTAGTTCTAGAGAACTGTTAGATATTTTGGTTATCTCCAATTTTCTCCTATTATAAATAAGGCTATAATAAACACTACTCTGCCAAAATGTTTGTCTAGTTTTCCTAGAAATGAAATGAGTAAGTAAAAGGTTTTAAACATTTACAAACCAACACTTTTCATGAAACACTCCCAACAACAGTATATGAACCTACACATTTCATTGTACTCTTAAAATAGTTAAATATAACCTTGCACTATTTTAATGGACAAAACTTTTGCTGTAACGGTATGGCAGTGTCATATTTGTTGCAAGTATTTTCCTGGTTTCTTTTTTATCCTTTATATACTTCCTGTTCCATTCTATAGGAGGGTCCTTCAAAAAGTTCATGGCAAGATTCGTATTATCTCTTAATTCTATTTTTCCATGAACTTTTTGAAGTACCCTTGTATTCCTGAATGGAATAACTGATTATTGTTAAGAAATCTAATCATGTCAAATTAATTTACAGGTTTCTTGCAATTACAAACAAATATATTGATAGCTCCAGTGTACTTCCTATCATTGTTCAAATGGACAATTTATATTGTCTTCTACTTTTTATATTATTTTTTTAATATTTATCTTTTTGATCTATCTATACTTTATTTTGACATGAGGTAAAGATTACTTGATCTTTTTCCAAGTTAACCAATTGTCTCAGCATAATTTACTGAATAATCTTAACTTCAAAAATAAACTTGAGTATATTAGTCTGTTTCTATGCTATTCTGTACCAGTTTTATAATGTTTGACTTACTGTAGCTTTACATATTTTAATATATGGATCAAGTCAGTCATTACTGTTGTTTTTCATAACTTTTTTAGCTTTTTAATTCTTCCAAATAAATTTTAGAAGCATTTTGTCAAGTATCCCTTCCAGGGGCCGGCCCGTGGCTCACTTGGGAGAGCGTGGTGCTGATAACACCAAGTCAAGGGTTA
>NW_007728978.1:170549-173153 GCF_000696425.1 Galeopterus variegatus | reverse complement strand
TTAGTTATGTTATATAAGTATATAAAATATATCTTATATCAGCCTCTTTCATGAATTTTTAAAAATTTTTTTATTGAATCCTAACTAATTATACATATTTTTGGGGTTCAATGTTGACATATGTTGATCAAATCAATATTACTAGTATATATATTGTTACAAATTGTACTTATTTTTTACGCCCCTTGTCCAATCTCTTCCTATCCCCCTCTCCCTCCCCCCACTCCCACCTCTGATAACCCTAGATTTCTTCCTTCCTTCTGAAAGAGTAATGGTTACTCTGTTGATTTGTTGCCTGGATGATCTGTCCAATGCTGATAGGTGTGTTCAGGTCCCCCAATATTATCATAGGGCAGATGCTGCTTCTGTCAGTCTGGAATGAGCTTTCTGGAGAGAGAAATCCTCCTCTTTTCTTTGATCTCTGCTGGTGACTCTCCTTGTGTCAATGCACTCCAGTGGCTGGCGGACCATCTGCATGGTGATTGTGGTGTATAACTGCTTTCATGGTAGCCATGGTTATTGTGGTGGCTGTGGTGGGTCACCCATGTGGAGTTGATGTTTTTGGCATGTTCCTTGGCACTGGTGGTGTGCCTAGTTGTGGGAGGGGGGGGTCTGGTCCCCGGCTCAATGCCTCAGGACCCTGGTCGGGCCCTGAGACGCTGGCGGTGTGCTTGGTTGTGGGAGGGGGTCCGGTCCCCAGCTCCATACCTCAGATACCGAGTCAGGCCCTGAGGCACTGGCAGTGTGCCTGGTTGTGGGAGGGGCATCTGGTCCACAACTCCATGCCTCAGGTCCCCAGGTAAGCCCTGAGGTGCTGGCAGTGTGCCTGGTTGTGTGTGGGGGGGTCTGGTCCCTGGCTCTATGCCTCAGGCCCTCTTTCGTGAATTTTATTTCTAGAAGTTTTTCATGTGATTTTCTTGAGCTGCCTAGGTACAAAGCTTAGCCTAGAAATACAACACAGAAATACTTCTATTTCTATTTTCTATGTCATTACATTGGCCAGAGCATCAAGAATTATGTTAAATAATAATGGTGACAGAAAGCTTCACTATTAAGTTAGATATTCGTTTTGTTTATCATGTTAAGAAAGTATCCTTCTACTTAGAGTTTGACCAAGCATTTTAAATGAAGAACAGGTAACAAATTTTATCAAATTCTTCATCAGCATCCATTGATATTATCCTTTTTTCTTATTAAATCATAGAATTAATGTATTTTAGGAGTTCCCAAATATTAATCTATCCTTACATAGTTTCATAAGCTTAACTAAGAAGTTGTCCCCTATATTTTTGGATTCCATTTCAAGTATTTTAATTAGGATTTTTACATCTATATTTATAAATGAGATTGGGCCATAGTTTCCTTTTATGGACTTTGTCAGTGTTTGTATCAAGATTATATAAACCTCATTAATTAAACCGAAGACTTTTCTGTCATTCTAGTTTTAGAATAAAAACTTTTTTTGAGGCTGTGTCCTAATAAAACTTTATTTACAAAAAATAGGCAGCAGGCTGGATTTGGCCTGTGGCTGTAGTTTGTAGGCCCGTAGTTTGAGAGTGACAGTTCTTTTTATTATGCTATTAGTTTCATATCATTATTTTTATAATACCTCACTTGTAAATCAGTTTATAATTTTTAGTCCATTATACCTAACTGACTGTGTGGTAAGCACGATGGGTATGGTTACACCCATATTAATAGTGAGAAAATGGAACACAGAGAGGTTTTGTGAATCTGAAGCTCCCCAGGCTAGATGCTGGCACCTGCACTAGAACATATGTCTCTCTCTTATAAATAAAAGGACTTTTCATATTAGATGGAACTTATATGGTGTCTGAAGTTATTAAAGAATTCATCCAGAAAACNGAATGTTTATTTTCCTTCTTTAATAATAATAACAGTTCTTAAAGATACACATTTATCTTTAGATGTTGCTTGGCTACTTTCATAAGAGGCATTTTCACTGTAACTCTTACGGTTTTAATGACCTTTTCCATGCTAATCACTCCCAAATCTCTTTAGTCTGGCACTGAATTCATCACTGAATTTCAAACATATTAAAATACCTAAGCTTATGAGGCAATAAAAATGTCTACAAGACCCTCAAAATCAACATGTAAACATATCACCTTCCCCCAAGCTGCAGGTATTCTGACCTTAGTTGTTTTCTCTAGCATCATCTCAGGCAACAAAGCAAAAATCTGGGTTATATCCTACATCTTCCTGTCTTCCCAAGTCTCCATATTCAATTAGTCACAAATTCTTCCTAATTTTACTCCTTTAATTTTATCCTCTCTTCTCTAGTCCTACAAATATCACTTTTTCAGGCTGTTATCATTCCTTCTATAGCCTCTCATCTGAGGAAATCAATAGTTCACACTTTACTGATGGAATTGATGATTCAGGGAGGTTTGAAATATAAACTATCTGAAAACTTTTTAAAGGAAAGATATTTTCTAAAACATCATATTCCTACTAGGAAAAAAATCAATAAGTGCAAAAGATTTAGAAAGTTAGATAAAATGTACCTTTTAAGAAAGCTGCTTAGGGGCCGGCCCGGTGGCGCACTGCTACAGTGCGCCGCTTGGGAGCGTGGTGGCGCTC
>NW_007728978.1:158110-169406 GCF_000696425.1 Galeopterus variegatus | reverse complement strand
ATCCCGTTGCCGGTCCCGGTCCGGTACGGGCGCGACACTGAGGGTTGCGAACCGTTGCCAGTCACGAAAAAAGACAAAAAGGAAAAAAAAAAAAAAAAGAAAGAAAGCTGCTTACCTTTTCTTATTCTTCACATTTTTAAGTCCCATTGTGTAATCTTCATTTAAACACATAGTACATTCAGAGATACCAAAGTGTTCTAATTTAGGAGTTACACACTCAAAATCATCCATCTTTAGTGCACATTTTGGAGTTTTTAGTACTTTAACTAGTGATTGCTTGGTAGGTGGAGTTACAATTTTGGGTTCTTGCTTATGATTGTTTACCGCCTGTGTAGGGTTTGGTAGAACTTGCGATATCATATATTGCTCAAGTCCAAAATCTGAAAGTTGTGGACTACACAGAGACTTCTGAGAAACAGAACTGCTTGGAACAGGAGGATCAGACAGATCATCCTTCACATCAGGCTTTTGAAATTTTTCACACTTAGCCAACTCTGGGGTAGAGTCATTGACTTCTTGCTCACATACTAGGAAGAAAAATCAAAGATGTAATATTCTGGTCAAACATCGAAACAGAAAATCTCATGTGCACTAAAACAACATAAAATAGCTCCACCTGAAATTTCCCAAATCAGCAAAAGTCCTGATTCTCTAAAAATTTTATTTTAATTGTCCCTTCAGTAAATTTCTGACATGTACCTCTTGACTGCTCATATCCCATTTTGATGATACGTTGGAGAAGGAAAACAAACTAAAGTGTTAAAAGATGAAAAATCAATACCCACAAATAAAAATCCACTTTACTTCCTCAGTTAATGTGATTTACCAGTCTTTCATAATATTTCGGGCAACTATCCTATCATTTTATGACATTAACTACAGCATGAAATCAACTGTGTTCTACATTAAAACAAAGTATAATAATATTACTTTAGGTTTTCAATTTTCAGATGCCTAATTTTAAAAAGAAAGACTATCATTCAAAGGTAAATTTTTATCCTAAGTCAGTCTGGAATACCTGTATCAAAAGCCTAGTTGAGAAAAATAATAGAAGAGCATCTGAAAGATAGGTAGTTCCTCAAACATGAACTTTCATTTCATGGCTTTTGGCCCTTAGGAGAGCTTCTGACTCACTAAGTTCTGTTTTGGCATTGTGCTTTCTGTCAATCTGAGGAATGCTACAAAAGTTACCAAAAAACCTACTGTTGTATTTATCACAGGGCTGTCACTGGTGAGAATAATAAAATAAAATCATCACCGTTGTCACTACTACATTGGGCAATTTTATTATCCCCATTTCAGAAGTGAGGAAAAAAGCAATTTAGAGAAATTACCCAAGGTCACACACATAGTAACTGGTGGAGCCAATTTTCAAATCCATGGCTTTTTCACAGTGAAGGCAACTGAATTCCTTTTTGCTTGTGTGGCTGACTAGTACAGGCATCTGAATCCTTGACCTTGGTATTATATAACACTGCACTCTTAACCAACTGAGCTAAACTGCCAGACGCAAAGGCAACTGGATTCTTTCTATTACAGTGTGTGAACTGTTAAATATACCTTCCACACACATCCTCGATACATGTGTTGAATTTTCTTAATGTTCTACTTATGCACAAAGACCATTTTCATAATAGAAATGAAGACACTGAAGTATACTGAAATTAGTCACTCACAGTTATGGGCACAACAACAGTAGTTAACACTGGGCGACTGACATGCCAAGCACCATTCTAAACAAATTTTATCTCATTTAATCCTCATACAACTTCATGAGGTAGTTGTTAAACATCCCCACTTTACAGATGAGAAACTGAGGCAAAAAGTTAAGAAATTGCCAAAGATAATACAGCTAGAAAGTGGTGGAACAGATATTTGAGCTCAGGCAATTTGGCTCTAAATTCTAAACTGCTGTGCTATACTACCCTTCATTAAAATTTTAGGACTAAAAAATAATTTTATCAACTTATATAGCCAAAATCTCTCATTCTGCAGAAGAGGAAACTGAGAACAAGAAAAATGAAACAGCATGCCTTAAGGTCTCTCAGCTATTTATTGGCAGAGCTGACAACAAACCGCCTATCCTGAGTGATGTGGATTTATCTTGTATTTTTTCATTTAAATAGCTCAAAGAATTCTCTGATCTAGCATCGTGTTAGTTCTCATCTGGCATTTTGGAAAGGAGAACAAGAACTGTCTTTACATTGCACCACTGATCAGCACTGCATGCAGCACACAGTGAGTGCTGAACAGATGTTTGTCGAGTGACAGTCACATAATGGTAGAGCAAGAATTAACAACCATAGCCAAGCCTACAGTTGTGTTAGTTAATCATGCTGCATTCTTTCTTTAATACTAAATCAAATGCTATAAAATGAAAGTTATTCAAACCTGAATTTTTCTTGGCACGTGGATTATATCCATACTTCTGGAAAAACTCTCTCATTTTCGTGATATCTGCTGAATTTTTTTTCATCAGTACTTTTGTTGCCTTTATGAAAGCAATGCTTTCTCGATTTTCCAATTTTACTTTATCAAGAAGAATATAAACATCATCCTTTTATGAGGAAAGAAAGTATATTATAATTTATCTTCTAACTCACTCTATTTAGATTTTTTAAATTATCAAAAAAATGATATTATAGGAGTGATACCTTTAGAGTCTGGACTTCTGAATGAAGGTCATGTAAAATTCTCATTGGATGATCTTCAAAGTCTTCAATATGAATATTGAAAGAAAAAAAAGTCCAATAAATATAAGAAAAAGAAGGAAGAAAAAGAATAGAAAATTTAGTATAGCTTCATACAATTATAAGATCCTTGAAGATATTTATTTATAACTTATATCCTGTCAATTATAATGTATATCGTGTCAATTGCTAAGAAAAGTGTTAAGGCTGTTTTTTAAAATTTTTATTGAACTTAACACACATACAGAGAAGTACACAAATTATAAGTATATAGCCTGATGAACTTTACAAAGTGAACATAACATACCTGCATAACCAGCCCTCAAATCAAGAAACAGGGAGGGTAGGAGTGAGCATTACTAGAACTCTAGAAGTTCTCTTGTAGTCCCTCCCTTTCCCTCAAGGGTAAACACTACCCTGCTTTCCAAAATCATAAAGTAGATTTACCTGTTTATGAACTTTATTTAATGGACGCATACAATATATACTCTTTTGTGACTGGCTTCTTTCATTCACCATTCCTTGTAACATCCCTCCATGTTCATCCATAATCTAATTCATCCATGCTCACTGCTGTATAATATTCCACTGTATGATGTCAAATTTATTTATCTACTCTATTGTTGATGGACTTTGGATTGTTTCTAGTTTGGGACTATGAATACTCTTGCTTTGAACTTCCTAGTACATGTCTTTGGTGCCAATATATTCACATTTCCATATGCTACAGACCTACAAAGACTGGATTATAAATTATGCATATGTTCAACTTTAGCAGATACTGCCAAACAGTTTTCCAACGTGTTTTTTACTATTTACACTCCCACTGCCAGTGAGTCAAAGTTCCTTTCATTCCACATCTTTGCAAACACTTGGTATTTTTCTCTTTTTCTTTTTAGTTATCCTGGTGGGTATGCAACTGTACTCAGTTGGGATTTAATTTGCATTTCCTTGATAACTAAAGAAGTTGAAGTCTTTTCAAATGCTTAATTAACATCTGAAGATAATTTCTTTTGAAGTATCAATTGAAGACTTGCATTTTTCTATTGCATTGTCTGCCTTTTTCTTATTAATTGTGGGTACTCTATATGTTGCAGAGAAAAAGTTCATAGAAAAAAAGAATTAAAATACAAATCTTTCCATGAACTTTTTGAAGACCCCTCATATAGCAATATCTTTTTCTACTCTATAGTTTGCCCTTTCATTGTCTTGTCATAAACATATTTTCTTAATTTTAATGTAGTCCTACTTATCGATTTTTTCCTTTATGAGAGGCACGTTTGGGTTCCTAACACGTTTCTTTTATATTTTTTTCTAAAAGCTCTATGGTTTTATGTTTTACATTTAGTGCTACAACTATATGGATTTTTGTATAGGGCATGACGTGAGGATCAAGGTCCATTCTTTTTTCCATCTGGATGTCCAACTGACCTGGCACTACTTACTGAAAAGACATACTTTACTCACTGCACTATCGTTATTGTCATTAATCAGTTGGTCATATACCAACTGTCGTTTTTAAGAGGATTATGATTATTATAGTGTTCTCTTTTCTAACACACACCTCCTTTGAAGATCTCCTTCTTCCACCTGTTAAAAGTTGACCAATTTTCATAACGAAAATGCAATTCAAAGCCACAATGGCATTCCATTTCATACCCACGAAAATAACTGTAAGAAAAAAGGCAGATGATAACAAATGTTGGTGAAGATGTGCAGAAATTGCAGCCCTTCATGTGAACGAATTGCAATTAATTGCTGGTGCAAATGTAAAACGGTACAGCCACTTTGGAAAACAACGTGGCAGTTCCTCAAAAAGTTAAACAGAGACACCATAAAACCCGGCAATTCCACATCTAGGTATACATACTCACAGAACTGAAAACATGTTCTAACAAAAACTTGCACATGAATGTTTACAGCAGCATTATTCATAATAGACAAAAAGCACAAACAACACAAATGTCCATCACCTGGTGAAGCAATAAAGAAAATGTGGAATGTTACTCAGCAATAAAATGGAATGAAGTACTGATACATGCTGTAACATGGATGAACACTGAAACATGCCAAGTGAAATGAGTCAGTCACAAAAGACTACATACTGTGTAATTCCATTTATATGAAATGTCCAGAACAAGCAAATCTATAGAGACAGAAAGTAGATTAGTGGTTGCCTAAAGCCAAAAGTTTCTTTTAGGGGTGACGAAAATCTAAACTTTTTGTTATGATGGTTGTACATCTCTGTGAATATACTAAAAGCCATAGAGTTGTATCCTTTAAATGGTGAATTTTATAGTATGTGAATTATATCTCAAAGATTTGGTTTTTTTGGCAGCTGAACAGTAGGGGGATCCAAACCCTTGACCTTGCTGTTATAAAACCATGCTCTAATAAAGACGTTTAAAAGTCAACTGATTTAATAATTCATCACTGTGATCATACAAGGTGAAATTGTGATCATCTTCTCTACAAGAATTCCATATTTTCCATAATACATATAGGCTAGGAACTGAAGAATTATTCTAACTTTTTCTTGTAAAACCAAAAGAAAATGCTGAGTTTATGCAGAGGTAATATGTTGGTAAGATAAATTAGCACAAGGTTTGTTGAAAGCAATTTGCCATATATATCAAGACTCCAAAAATGTTAATGCAATTTTGTGTCTATTATTACAACTAAACAAATAAAATAAAACAAAAAAGCCCTAATATATGAATGCTAGAAAAGCTAATAGAATATTAATAGTGGTGTCTTCTGATGGTGGGGTTATAGGGACTATTTACTATATTCTTTCTATTTCATATTTCAAATTTCCTACGATGCACATGTTATTTTTACAGTCACGAAAATAAACATTTTCAAACGGCTTGAGAACTATTCATAATATAATTACAGTAAAAGGAGTCTGTCTGCAGGGTACAATATTTTAAGATGCATTACAATTATGACACTTATGAAATAATCTAAAAATCTGCACTACTTTTGCAACAATTTTTTAAGGTCTCTAATGCAAAGGTGAATGGCGGTGAATTTTGCTTTATTTATTTAGAAAAGCAGCAGCATTGAGTACTATTAGTGTTTGTGTTGGCAATATGGCTTATAGGGAAGAATCCAGACGTTTACTGCAACTGTGGACCATTTACTTGGGTGAGACAAAAGTCACTAACTACTACATATGTACAGTGTGAAGAACGATACTAAATAGTGCATTTTAAAAGAAATTGTATCATTTCACACGTTATTTTTGTTGACAAACGCACATATATAACTTGGAAGCATGTCATGTATGCTGCACGCACTATGAGCTCACTCTGTCAATTAGATTTTTATCCGTAAGTGCCGCTGTCTCTCTTCGCGACACAGTATCAGTGCTACTTTCACTGTCTCAGGAGAGCTCTGCGGTTGCACAGGGAACAGAAACCAGACACGACCGCACGCTTGAGAGGCCCTGGCGCCTGCAGCCCCGGCTTGATACGCGCACCCCCCACCGCGCATCTCTGTCGAAGCACCTCGCAGCCCTGGGTCGCCCTGGTGGCGCGGGCCCCACGGCCGCCTCACTCACCGCTGTCCTCTCCGTCCAGCGCCCGCTGCAGCCGGGCCGTCTCGCGGTCTAGCGTGCTGGCCAGAGACCGCAGCTTCCCGCAGAAGCTCCGGATCGGGTCCATGGCCGAGCTCGGCACAGCGGGACTCCAGGCGCCGCAGGCGTCACGGCCGCGCGCCGCGCCCCGCGCCCGCCAGACGTTTGAATCTCTCGGCGCCGGAAGCGCCGTCCGTGGCCAGCGAAGTACTCTCTCGCGAGAGCTGAAGCGTCGCGAGAAGGATCCAGGGCGCCGCGAGGCGGGCGTACTTCCGCCGTCGCATCAGCCTGTCGCTGGCGGGACGCGTCGCCCCGGGGAGCGCGGCTGGTGAGTTGCTGGGCGTTTTCGGGGCCCTGGGAGGCCCTTCTTCGGCCTCAGCTGGACCCCCACTTCCGTGCGCGTTCTCGGGACGCCCCTCTCGCCGGGGTCAGGAGGGCGCGAGGCCGCAGCTCTGCCCGGCCCGGCGTCGCACGTTCGCGTCTCCCGCCTCTGTCCCCTCTCCTCGGCAGGCACCATGTTCCTGACCGCCCTGCTCCGCCGCAATCGCATTCCTGGTCGGCAGTGGATCGGGAAGCACCGGCGGCCGCGCATCGTGTCTTCGCATGCGAAGCAGAACATGCTCCGCCGCTTGGAGATCGAGGCGGAGAACCACTACTGGCTGAGCACGCCCTACCTGAGCGCCGAGCAGGAGTACGGCCACGCCGCGGCGCGCAGGGCGGCCGCCTTCGAGGCCATAAAGGCAGCCACGGCCTCCAAGTTCCCCCCGCATCGGTTTGTGGCGGACCAGCTCAACCATCTCAATGTCACCAAGAAATGGCCCTAACCCTGAGCCGTTATCCTCCGATGTTGTAGATCTGGAGGCTGCCCTGTCTTTACCAGATCCTGGAACTGAAAACTGTGGCTTCTATTAAAATGTCAGCCTTTGGACCAGTCTTATTAAAACAGATATGAGCACAGTGGTCTGCATATAGAATATCTGGGGCGCTCAGCTCCCTAATACTTAAAAAGTGTCATTACTGTCATTTTGCGTTTCTTTAGCCTGATAGGAAGATGTCAGGGATTTCCTGGGTCACTACGAACTAAGATTTGGATCTTAGCTTAAGCGTGAGATACTTGATGGGGGGTGCGGGGCTTTATCATCTTACCTTCTGTCAAGGATAATTGCCCAAATTTAAATGGAAGTATGGGATTTGACTACTGAAAGTGGACATTTAAATGAAGAAAAGGGTGTTTATCAGAACCGTTACATGAAAATGTTTTTTTTTTTAATAGCTTTTTTTGAAGTACAATTTAACATATCATACGATTCACCAGTTGAAGATGTTTTTTATGAATGAGCAGGTTAGGTCCCACATTGCTCACGGAATTAGTGGAGGGCGTTTGTGGTATACGTGTAACTTGAGGTGCTTTTAAAAAAATTTTTTTTGGCAGCTGGCCAATCGAGGGATCCGAACCCTTGACTTTGGTGTTATAACACCGCGCTCTGACCAACAGAGCTAACTGGCCTGTGAAGATGTTTTTAAAAATAACCTTTTTCTAAATATAATAAAAATAGTCAAGCACTTTGGCATCCTATACGGTTGGGACTGTTTTATATGTGAGGAAATACTTAAGGAATTAGTCAAAAGTCACACCCTGTAATGAGAGGGACTTGGATTTGAATTGCGGTGTAATACAAACATCTTGTTAACTGCTATACATATGTGTGATAGAAAATTTGTAAAACACATAGAAGAAAAAAAAATTCCATTACTCATTAATAATGTAATTTCCCATTAATGAAATAACCATATTTTTTTTTCTTTTTTTAAAAGCTGACCAGTAAGGGGATCTTAACCCTTGACTTGGTGTTGTCAGCACCACACTCTCCCAAGTGAGCCATGGGCCGGCCCTCATATTTTATTCTTTTAGTCTCCTATTCATGTTTTTGAAAATGTATTGAGATTATACAAAAATAGAATTTAGAGTCAAAACCTCTAACATTTAAATATCCTCATGGCAAATGCCTTTTCAGAAAGGTAGTACAAACTCCAAGACTAATGTATGAGAGTGCCAATCTCATTTGCCAGCCTTGAATGTTATTTCTCATTTTATGTTATTTCTCATCTTATTTATGTCATATTCTTGTTTGTACGTAAACACAGGCTGAGTATCCCTTAACCGAAATGGTTTGGACCAGGAATGTTTTGAATTTCACATTTTGGGATATTTGCAGAGTACACACTGGTTGAGCATTCCTTATATGAAATGCTCCAGTGAGCATTTCCTTTGAGCGTTGCCTTGGGAGTATATCAGATTTTGGATTAGTGATGCTAAACCTGTACTTGTTCAGTGCTTTTTATTGCTCACAGAGATGTCTCTGCTGCATATGGGCAATTTATTTTCATACCTGGAAATAATGACAGCTGATGCTGTTTTGGAGAAAGGAGAAGGAATAGAACCCAGGAGACCTGCTTAAAACTAACTACTACTCATGAGCTGCATAATAACATTTTGGTCAACAAACCACATATACAGTGGTGGTCCCATGAGATTATGATGGAGCTGAAAAATTCCTATTGCCTAGTGACTTTGTCGTAGTGCGATTACTTACTTTTTAATAAATTTAGGGTAGCATAAGTGTACAGTGTTTATAATGTCTACAGTAGTGTACAGTAATGTCCTAGGCCTTTGCATTCACTTACCACTCAGCAACTTCCAGTCCTGCAGGCTTCATTCATAGAACAATCCTATACAGGTGTTAACACTTTTTAAATCTTTTGTCCTGTAGTTTTACTGTACCTTTCCTATGTTTAGATATACAAATACTTAACCATTTTGTTAGAATTGCCTATAGTATTCAGTACAGTAATATGCTGTACAGGTTTATGGCCTAGGTGTGTAGTAGGCTATGCCATCTAGGTTTGCGTAAGTACACTCTGATGTTCACACAAAGATGAAATTGCCTAACAACACATTTCTCAGAACATATCCTTGTCATTAAGTGACTATTAGTCTGTTTTGTGTTTCTCTAACAGAATACCAGAGACTGGGTAATTAATAAAGAACGGAGGTTTATTTGGCTTATGATTCTGGGACAGCTGCATCTGGTGTGGGCCTCAGGCTGCTTCTACTCATGGAGGAAAGCAGCAGGCAGCCGGCGGGTACAAGCAGATCACATGGAGAGAGAAAGCAAGACAGAGAGGTAGTGCCAGGGTCTGTTAAACAACCAGCTCTCACAGGAACTAATAGAGCGAGAACTCACTCAGGCCCTCCTCCCCCAGGGAGAGCATTAATCCATTCATGAGGGATCCACCCCCCTGACTCAAACAGCTCCCAGCACTGCCACATGGGGGGTCAGATTTCCACATGAGTTTTGGTGGGGACAACACATCCAAACTCCATCAATGACACATGATCATACTTGTATTGCTCTGATCTATACAGTTTATAGGTCAGACACCTTTGAACTTTTGAGTTTGAAAAATGATAGTGGTTAACTTGAAACTCAGAAGACATTTGAGAAGCAAAAGGATGCCAAAATAAAACCTTGGGTCTCTGGGCTGGCCCGTGGCTCACTCGGGAGAGTGTGGTGCTGATAACACCAAGGCCCCGGGTTCAGATCCCATATAGGGATGGCCGGTTCGCTCACTGGCTGAGCGTGGTGCTGACAACACCAAGCCAAGGGTTAAGATCCCCTTACTGGTCATCTTTAAAAAAAAAAACAAAAAAACCTTGGGTCTGAAGAAATGGAAGACAACTTATGAGCAGACAGGCACTTTAACGTATAATTAATCTTTCTTATTTTTAAAACAATCTTGTGAGATATCCACACTATACAGATGTGAAACAAGCTCAGAACTGTCAGCATCATTCCCATTTGCACAGCTAATAAACATTAAAGGTATAATTCAGGACTAGGCTTATCTAAGGATCACATTTATTTTAATATAGAACACTAGGTGCTATAAATAAAAGATTATAGTTTGGTTTTAGTCACTTCTTGGCCAAGGCAATGCTGTTGAAACATTTGGCTTTTCTCCTTGAAACTCTACAACTGTTATCACCATAGCTATCATAGTTATTAATCATTTTTACCAACAAGCAAAGGCTCATTGCCACTCAGAGCTGTGAGTAGTCACCCGTGTAATGAGATAACTCTGTGCTAACCTGTGTGTTATGAACAGTCCCCGGCTTGTTTCTGTAACACAGTTCCTGGGTCTCTGTTTCATCCCATTGTTGACTCCAGAGAAAGGGCCTCAGCAGTCAGGAAAAGTTGAAGAAGAGGTTATCCTTGAGTAGATTGTTAATTTGCCTGGCAAGCTAACGGGTGGCAGGTATTACAGGCAGAGAGAACAGTCTCGTGACTGGGCAGCTGCCGGTATTTCAGTCTTGCAGTGTGGGGTACTTGAGAGTGGGGAAGACAAGTGATAAAAGAGGCGAAGAAGGAGGCAGGGACCAGAACATGAAAGGCCTTGCATGACACTGTGAGTTTGTTGTCATATAAGTCATGGGGAGAGGGGGCATTGGAAACATCTAATTAGTGGAATAATGAAAAGCATTATGGAGGAGAGCTTGG
The DNA here is from genome assembly GCF_000696425.1 of Galeopterus variegatus. Lineage (NCBI taxonomy): Eukaryota > Metazoa > Chordata > Mammalia > Dermoptera > Cynocephalidae > Galeopterus > Galeopterus variegatus. Next base: position 158,577 of record NW_007728978.1, on the reverse strand, counting down.
TGAACATGGAGATGGGAAGAGAAAAGACCAAGTGGCTATTACAATAATTCAGCTAAGTATTGAATTTGGATGCTGGAGATAGAAAGGGGTTCAGAGGTGGAATTAAGAGAAGTTTGTGACCAATCAGATGTCTCCTAATTTTCTGGCTTGGATGCAGGGGTGGAGGGTGCTTTATGATTTAATTAGGATAATACAATTGCCTTCAGCGACTTTGCCTCTCTTTCCATTATATTCACTGGAAAATACCTTGGGTGAACTTTACAATTTGCTTTTCTTTGAAACTGACCTCACTGCTAGAGAAAGTCACATAATTAGGGTTAGAAGTTTCTGTTTAGGGCCGGACCGGTGGCGCACTGGATAGTGCGCCGCTTGGGAAGCGCAGCGGCGCTCCCGCCCGAGGGTTCGGATCCCACATACAGACCGGTTCCCGCTCACTGTCTGAGCGAGGCGCGGGAGCAACACCGAGG
>NW_007728978.1:154556-157004 GCF_000696425.1 Galeopterus variegatus | reverse complement strand
ACCAGACATCTTGGATCAGGGCTGACCCTAACAGCCTCATTTTAATTTAATTACCACCTTTAAAGATCTTATCTGCAAATATAGTTACATTCTGAGGTACTTGGGGTTTGGACTTCAATATATTAGTTTTGAAGAACACAATTCAGCCCATAACATCATATTTCTCTGATTGGTATAATTTCCTATTCAGTGAAGTAAAACTTATCTTTTCCTGTCTCCAGAAGCCTGTCTACCTACAGGCCCTCCGTCATTACCCTCAGCAAGTGACCTAAGCCTTATATTTCACTGATAAAGCTGAAGCCCATCAATGTGAATCCCCTTCACCTTCACAGCAACAAATCTACTGTACTGTCCTCATCTTCTCTCTTTTGTTAAAATCAAGGATATCTCCCTCCTTTCAATGCCGTGCCTGGTTTCCAGTTTAAAATAAAATGATGAACTGAACAGTTAAGTTTATCTCTTCTCCCTCCCAAAACCTTAATGAGATGACAGTAAAAAGATTTAAAAATTATGAACCGTCAAGAAGAAAGAAAACAATAGACAAGAGACTTCAATCAGTATTTTGGAAGAAAAAGGTGGATAAAGAGCTGTCTGACATAACAAAGGGAAGAAAGATGCAATCTGAATGTCTGTAGGTGGAGGCAAAGAGTCCCCCAAAAGCTCAAATAAGAGGCACTTAGATGATGAAAGCCAGCAAATCTAAATAAAGAGTAAAACAGGAATGAGAAAGACATAAAATTAAAGAATATAGCACAGCAAAGAAGTGGAATAGCAACTCAGCTGTTTCAAAGTTGTACCTGATGACTTCGGGTGCAGTTTAGAGCAGGAAGATGGACGACTCAGGAAGGGAGGTTTCCAGGAAAATAGTAGAAAGGTTGTGTGTTTCAGCTCATGGAGAATATCATTGATAGACTTGGGGCAGAAAAGTTAGCACTTTTGGGAAAAGAATCTTAGATACACGGAAAACCAGGCTGATGAAAATGAAAGACAATTATTAAGAGAAAAAACAATACATTGTATAAGAACAAAGTTGTGATAACAATATTTTGCAGAATTGAAAAATATTTGCATGCTCATAATGTAAATACTATTGATTTTATTTTTTAAATTGTGATAGTTATGTTGACATAGGAGAGAGGATGTGAAGGGGCTGGCTGCATGGGACTGTATAGGAGAAATTACCCCAGTGAAAAATTCATAAATAAGGTGGCCAATGGATAAATTAGGAAATGGTATTAAACATAATAAAAGAGATGAAAAAACATTGTTGGAACTTCCACCATGGAAATATAACAAACAAAGCCTACTCACTGCAAATAACTAAAAATGCTGGAAAAGAACTTGAAAGAAAACTGAAACATGGTCCCAGACAATCGCTGATTTACTTTAGATGTCTTTTTTTGGATTTTCATATAAATTGAATAATAAAATATGTATATCTTGCTATCTGGCTTCTCTGGGCATAATGTTTTTGAGACTCATCCATATTTTTTAATTAATTAATGATTTTTTACATTCCAAGATGTTGCGGAGCAGTTGTGGGGGAGAGGAAGAGAGGAAAGGGGAGAGGGACAAAGAGGGAGGAAAAGCAAGGAAGGGAGTGTGGTCGAGGCCCATGGCATCCCCCTTATTCCAGCAGGGGAGCCCAGGGGGCTTCCAGGGGTGGCTGAAACGCTCAGTCTCCCACCACCACAGCTTAGGAGCCTGGCGCGCTTCCTGAGCAGCTCTGTGGTCATGCTGACATTGTGGGGGCATAGCTGAGGCCTTCAGCCCCCCACTGCCCCAGCTCAGGAACACGGGGAACTTCCAGTGGTGGGTTGATTGTCATCACTGTGCTGGATGCTGATCTCGGGGGCATGGCTGAGGCCCTCAGCTCCCCCCCCCATCCCGGCTCAGGAGCCTGGGGTGCTTTCAGTCCTTCTAGGTTTTGTAGGTGTTCTTTGGCGGTGTTAAGACCTTTATTGGTTAATATCAGAACTTTGTCTCTGATATGTGGGTACTCTGTTTTTTCTTTCAGTTCTGTGTTGGATTATTTGCTGTTCCCACCACTTAAACTCTGCACTGGAACTAATTTGTTGTCCTTTGATTCCGTCTAAAATGGGGGAACTTCCTGTGGGGACCAGCACTTGAGCCCTGTGGTTGAGCTAAATTACTACTTTGTTGGTGATTCCCTGGGGAAGGCTTTTTGTGCAGCTCAGGTTTTGATGACCTTGTAAGCACTTCTGGGTCTTGTGAGGTCTGGTACACCTGGGTTGTGTGGAAACTCTGGTCTGGGCCTGAGTCTTTTCACCAAACTACACCCCCTGCAGTTCTATATTCCTGACCAGTCTCCACTGAGTTGTCCTGTGCTGACTGGAGGGCAGATCAGCTGTCCATGCTGTGCCCCAGTGTTCCCCTGGTGGGCCCATCTCCCCCACCACCTGCACTCCAAACACTTCCCATGGGACG
>NW_007728978.1:152348-153556 GCF_000696425.1 Galeopterus variegatus | reverse complement strand
AGGGCAGATCAGCTGTCCATGCTGTGCCCCAGTGTTCCCCTGGTGGGCCCATCTCTCCCACCACCTGCACTCCAAACACTTCCCATGGGACAGGCAATGTGCTGGTCCCTTGCAATGACTCACTAGCCTCTGAGTGGCTCCTTTTTTGAGTTGTCTGTGGCCCCTCACTTCTATATGGGTCCATAGGAACCCTGTTAGTGGTCTTCCTGGCCTGGGGGCCCCCAAGGCCCTCTTCTCCTCTGCAGCCTTCAAGCAACTTCATACAAAGGGCACAGCAGGGCTTTTCACAGCTCTTGCTCTGTATAATCACTAGAGCCAGGCTTGAAGTGGTCTGGACCCAAAATGGTGGGAGCGGTCCTTTCTTTCTCTCATCACGGCTTCTCCTGCCTTCATGAACTCTGTACATCTCACCTCCTTCCTCTTCCCCTGAGCTCTAGCAGCCCCAGCTTGGCAGCTGTTGCTTTATTATTATTTTTTTGTCTTTTTCGTGACCGGTAAGGGGATTACAACCCTTGGTGTGGTGTCGCCCGCACCGCGCTCAGCCAGTGAGCACACTGGCCAGTCCTATATAGGATCCGAACCCGTGGCGGGAGAGTTGCTGCACACCCAGCGCCGCACTCTCCCGAGTGCACAACGGGGCCGGCCCAGTTGTTGCTTTTTAATAGTTGTAAATTGGTTAATTTGTGGGAGAGAGTGATGCTGGATACTGTCTATTCTGCCATCTTGATTGGAAATCCCAACTCATGGATGTTGATGTGCAATAGTAATTATTCTTTTTTTTTTCTTTCTCTACATGTAGTTGTATGGATATACCATAATTTGTTTATCTATTTATCTGTTTGTGAACATTTAGATTGCTTTCAGTTCTTTGTTGTTATGAATAAAGCTGCTATGAGCATTCCTATATGAGCCTTTGTATGGACATATTCTTTCATTTTTTTCCTGGTAACAATCTAGAAGTGCAATTTCTGGGTTGTTTGGTAAGTGTATATTTGGCTTTTTAAGAATTTGCAAAACTATTTTTCAAAGAGGTTTTATCCTTTCACATTCCCACAAGCAATGTTTGAAAGTTCCAGATGCTCTGATCCTCTCCAACATGTGGTATTATCAGTCTATTAAATTTTAGCCACTTGAATAATAGTAGTTTTTTTTTTTTTTCCTTTTTTGTCTTTTTCCGTGTCCGGCAACGGATCGCAACCCTCAGTGTC
>NW_007728978.1:149590-150781 GCF_000696425.1 Galeopterus variegatus | reverse complement strand
GGTCCGGTACGGGTGCAACACTGAGGGTTGCGATCCGTTGCCGGACACGGAAAAAGACAAACGACCAAAAAAAAAATTAATAATATGACATCACTAGAGTTTTTATGGGTTTAAAAAAGATTGTAAGGAAATATTATTAACAACACTATGCCAATAAATTGGACTACTTAGATAAAACAGACAAATTCCTTACAAGATAAAAACTACCAAAGCTCACTGGAGAAGAGATAGATAATCTGAATGCAGCCTTTTTTCTGTTAAATAATTAAATTTGTAGTTAAAAACTTTGCCACAAAGAAAATTCGAGGTCTACATAGTTTCACTGGTAAATGTTACCAAACTTTTCTGAAAGAAATGACACCAATTTTAAACAAATTCACAGAAAATTAAAGAGAAGGGAATACTTCTCGACTTGTTGTAAGAAGAAGCCAGTATTGTCCTCATATCTGCACATGAAAAGTATAAAAACTTTACAAGTAAAGAAATCTACAGAACAATATCCCTCATGAACATCGATGCCAACGTTTTAGCAAATCAAACCGTACAATGTATAAAAACATTACTAGTACATCATGACCAAATGGAGTTTATCCCTTGAATGCAAGTTTGGCTTAGCAATTGCAAATTACTCTATTTTTTTTTTTTTTTTGCTGTTTTGTGACCGGTAAGGGGATCGCAACCCTTGGTGTGGTGTCGCCTGCACTGCAATCAGCCAGTGAGTGCACCGGCCATTCCTATATAGGATCCGAACCCGCGGCGGNGTGGGAGCACCGCCGCGCTTCCCAAGCGGCGCACTGTAGCAGTGCGCCACTGGGCCGGCCCGAATGATAGTAGTTTTTGATTGTGGTTGTAATTTGCATTTTCCTGATGACTAATGATGTTTTCACATATTTCTTGCCTATTTCTGTATCTTCTTTTATGAAGCATTTGTTAAAGTCTTTTACCCAGTTTAAAAATTGGATTGTTTGTCTTTTTATTATTAGCTGATAAAAGAACTTTATATATTCTGGCTACAAGTACTTTGTCAGATATAAGCTGAATGTAAAGAAATGAAAAATGCAGAACATGGAATTGATAGCAGATTAGAAATGGCAGAAAAAAAGATTAGTGAACTTGAAGACATAGGATTAGAAACCACCCCAAATTAGAAACTACAAAAAATAAAACAGAAAAAAAAAAAAAAAAAAAAAA
>NW_007728978.1:145929-148021 GCF_000696425.1 Galeopterus variegatus | reverse complement strand
TTAAATTTGTAGTTAAAAACTTTGCCACAAAGAAAATTCGAGGTCTACATAGTTTCACTGGCAAATGTTACCAAACTTTTCTGAAAGAAATGACACCAATTTTAAACAAATTCACAGAAAATTAAAGAGAAGGGAATACTTCTCAACTTGTTGTAAGAAGAAGCCAGTATTGTCCTCATATCTGCACATGAAAACTATAAAAACTTTACAAGTAAAGAAATCTACAGAACAATATCCCTCATGAACATCGATGCCAACGTTTTAGCAAATCAAACCGTATAATGTATAAAAACATTACTAGTACATCATGACCAAATGGAGTTTATCCCTTGAATGCAAGTTTGGCTTAGCAATTGCAAATTACTCTATTTTTTTTTTTTTGCTGTTTTGTGACCGGTAAGGGGATCGCAACCCTTGGTGTGGTGTCGCCCGCACTGCAATCAGCCAGTGAGTGCACCGGCCATTCCTATATAGGATCCGAACCCGCGGCGGGAGCGTTGCTGTGCTCCCAGTGCTGCACTCTCCCGAGTGCGCCACGGGGCCGGCCCAATTACTCTAATTTACTATATTTTTTCTCTCTCTCTCACTCACACCCCCCCCACCCGCCCCATGATCATCTCATTAGATTCAGATAAAAGCATTTGACACAATCCAACATCCAATCCTGATAAGAAAAGATCCCTCAGTAGGGGCTGGCTGGTTGGGTCAGTTGGTTAGATTGTGGTGTTATGACACCAAGGTCAAGGGTTCAGATCCCCATACTGGCCAGCCACCCCCTCAACCCCCCAAAAAAACTGCTCAGAAAAGTAGGACTAGAAGGAAATTTTCTTTACCTGACAAAGCAATGTAGGAAAAACCTATTGCTATCATATTTAATGGTAAAAAACCTAATTCTTTCCCTACTAAGATCAGGAACAAGAGTAGGCAATAAGAAAATAAAACTCACAGATTGGAAAGGAAGAAATAAAACTCTCCTTCTTAACAGATGATAAGATTGTCTATGTAGAAAATGATAAAAATGCTACCAGAACCAACAAGTGAGTTTGGTAAGGTTGCAAGATAAAAGATCAATGTTCAAAAATAAATTGTATTTTTATATATTATTAATGAACAATAAAATGGAATTTAAAAATACCACTCCCAATAGCATTGAAAACATGAAATACTTAGGGGTAAATCTGACATAAGATGTTTAATAGCAGTACACTGAAAACTACAAAGGGTTTCTGAGAGAAATTAAAGAAATCCTAAAGAAATGGAAAGAGATTCTGTGTACATTGGTTAGAAGACTCAACATGGTAACTGCCATTTCTACCAAAATTGATCTATACTTTCAATACCATCCCAATCAAAATCCCTATAGACTTTTTTTTGGGGGGAGGGAGGTAGAAACTGACTAGCTGGTTCTAAAATTCATATGGACGTTCAAAAGACCTAGAATTACCAAAACGACTTCAAAAAAGAAAAAAAAAATGTAAAGAGGACTTATACTACCCAATTTCAAGACAATGTAAAGCTACAGTAACCAAGAGTGTGTGGTGTTGGTATAAAGAGACAAACAGATCAAATGAATAAAATGGAGAGCCCAGAAATAGACCCACACGTATACAGTCTATTAATTTTCAACTGAGATACACAGGTAATTTAGTGGTCTGTTAATAAAAAACAGTGCTGAAACAAATGGTTATTCATAATTTTTAAAAAACCTCTCATCTGTACTTTATGGTCTATGCTAAGATTAACTCAGAACAGATTACAGAGTAAATGTAAAACCAAAAACTATAAAAATTCTAGTAGAAAACATAAGGGAAAAATCTTTGTGATCTTGGGTTAGGCAAAGGTTTCTCAAATATTAACCAAAATCACAATTCATGAAACCAAATTTTGAGAAATTAGATTTCATCAGAATTAAGAATTTCTGCTTTTTAAATGACACTGTTAAAAAAGAAAGAAAAGACAAGCCACACACTGGGGGAAAATATCTGATAAAGTACATCTGGAATGTATAAGTCGTTCTCAAAATTTAATAATAAAAAACCCCAAATATATAAAAATGGGCAAAATATTTTAACAAACACTTCATCAAAGAAAT
>NW_007728978.1:143476-144969 GCF_000696425.1 Galeopterus variegatus | reverse complement strand
CTGGGGGAAAATATCTGATAAAGTACATCTGGAATGTATAAGTCGTTCTCAAAATTTAATAATAAAAAACCCCAAATATATAAAAATGGGCAAAATATTTTAACAAACACTTCATCAAAGAAATGCAAAAAAGCACAAAAAACTTCAACATCATTAGTCATGAGGAAATGCAGATTAAAACCACTACACATCCATTAAATTTAAAACCCTGACACTGCCAAATGTTATCAAGGATGTGAAGCTCCTGGAACTTTTATAAACCACTGGTGGAATTGCAAAATGGTACAATCAATTTGGAAACAGTTTGGCAGTTTCTTACAAAAGTTAAACATGTAACTATCACATGACTAAGCCGTTCTATTCCTAAGTATTTACCTAAGACCAATGAAAGCCTCTGCCCATAAAAAAGCTCTGTACCTAAATGTTCATATCAGCTCTATTGTAATAGTAAAAACCCGGCTGTTTAGCCAGTCCACTCAGTTTTTTAATGTTGGTTTACCTTATTTTTCAGTTCTAAAACTTCCATTTGGTTCTTCTTTATATCTCCTATTTCCTTGTTGAGATTTTCTATTATTTGTTTCAAGAAAGTTTGTAATTATTCATTGTAGCATTTTTATGAAGGCTGCTTTAAAATCTTGGTCAGATAACTCCAGCATTTCAGTGTCAGTGCTTGTTGTGTTTTCTCAAATTGACATTTTCCTGGTTCTTGGTATGATTGCTTTTTTATTATATCCTGGATATTTTAGGTATTATGTTGAGATCCTGGATCTTATTTAAACCTTCTACTTTAGGAGGCCTCCTCTGAAACTGTACCCACAAGGGAAGAAGGGTGCTGCCTCATTTCTACCGCATCGGTGTGAAAGATGCCCATCTGGCCTCCTTTGACACTCTAGTGGGTAGAAGTATTTCAGAATACCCTGTAAACCTCCACTGACTGCACTTCTGCTGGGCGAGGAAGAGACTCCTTACTGCTCCCCATGTGGCCTCTCATGTCATAGTAGGAGGGGGTGAGGCCTCATTTTCAATGGATGGTGGTAAAAATCCTAGTTTCTTACTTAGCCTTCTCTGATGCCATCTGCCCTGGTTTGAATTATTACATCCCCTCCAAAATTCATGCTGAAATTTAATCTCCATTGTGGTTGTATTGAAAGGTGGGACCTTTTGTGAAGTGTTTAAGTCACGAGGGCTCTGTCCTTATGAATGGATTAGGGTCCTTATAAAAAGGGCCTGCTGGAGTGACTTCACTGTCTTCCTGTCTTCTGCCATGTGAGGACACCGTGTTCATCCTTGCCCTTCTGCCTTCTGCCATGAGCGGGCACAGCAACAAGGCACTGTCTTGGAAGCAGAACGGTCCTCAGCAGAGACCAATGCTGGCACCTTATTCTTGGACTTCTCAGCCTCCAGAACTGAGAATAAATTTCTCTCGTTTATCCAGCCTGTGGTATTTTGTTCTAGGAGCACAAACAGACCAAAACACCTCCCAAGCAGGATGC
>NW_007728978.1:138369-142912 GCF_000696425.1 Galeopterus variegatus | reverse complement strand
ACGGTCCTCAGCAGAGACCAATGCTGGCACCTTATTCTTGGACTTCTCAGCCTCCAGAACTGTGAGAATAAATTTCTCTCGTTTATCCAGCCTGTGGTATTTTGTTCTAGGAGCACAAACAGACCAAAACACCTCCCAAGCAGGATGGCAGAGGGAACACATCATTTCGGCTGAGAGCAGAAATGTAGGACGCTCACTCTGCTCTGATGAAGTGCGGAGCGTGGCTACAATCATGAGTTCGTGTGTGTACTGTTTGTCTCAGTAGAGTGGTCATCTTTTAAACGTACTGTCATGCTATGTTGCTCCTTTCTTGATCCTTTGGTTAGAGAGAGCAGTCTTCTCTTGGGGATTTTTGTATCTGCTTCTTTTGGTGTTTCCACATTGCCAGCTTCTCCAACACCATTCCCGGATATATGAGGCAAAAAAGAAAACCTAGGGAACTATCGTGTTCCTCGGGTCCTGAGGTTCCCAGCTAGTCTGCCTTCTCTCCACCTTTCGGACACTTCTTATGTTTACTTTATATATGTAGTGGATGGAATTACGTCCCCCCAAAACTCACTGAAGCTTGAATTGTGTCCCCCAAGTTTTGTGTATCAGAAACTTAGCCCCCACTGTGACTGTTAAGAGGGTGGGAAATCCTGTTATGGCAACTGAAAGGTGGAGCCTTGAAGAGGTGATTGGACTGTGGGACTGTGCCATAGTGAATGGATTAAAATGGTGGTCGGGGGCGTGGCTCTGAGGGCTTTAAAAGAAGAGAGTCTGTCTCTCTCTCTGCTCTGTTTGCTCCCCCATTTGGCAATGTGATACCCTGCTGTCACTGTCACCACCACCAAGACCCTCGCCAGGTGTGTTCCCTGGACTTTGGACTTTCTAACCTCTGAAACTGTAAGGAATAAATTTCATTTTCTTTATAAATTATCCAGTTCTCTGTATTTTGTTATAAGCAACAGAAATGGACTAATACAACACATAACATCCAGGAGTTTTAGTTGTACTTACTGGGAGTAATAGAGAAATGTGCTTCTATCCCATCTTATTCTGAAACTGGAAGTTGTGGGGAAGCTTTCAATTACAGATTCACTTTCTTTGCTACTCAGGTTTTGTTTCATCTTGTGTCAGTTTTGGTAAGTTGTGTTTTTCTAATTTTCAATTTTACCTAAGTTGTGAAATGCATTGGCAGAATGTTGTTCATAATGTTCCTTTTTTATTCTTTTGATATGAACAGGATCTGTAGTGATAACCCTATTCATTACTTACATTTCTAACTTCTGTCGTCTCTTTACTGATCAGTTTTGCTAGGCATTTCTCAACTTTATTCTTTTTTTTTTTCCTTTTTGTCTTTTTTACTGACCGGTAATGGGATCGCAACCCTCAGTGTCGCGCCCGTACCGGGGACCGGCAACGGGATCGCAACCCTCAGTGTTGCGCCCACACCGCGCTCAGCCAGTGAGCAGGAACCAGTCTCCACATGGGATCTGAACCCTCGGCGGGAGCGCCGCTGTGCTCCCAAGCAGCGCACTCTCCAGTGTGCCACCGGGCCGGCCCTCAACTTTATTCTTTTAGAGAACCAAGTTTTGGTTCTGTTAAATTATCTATTTTTCTATATAAAAAATATGAAAGTTTGTTTTCTGCTCTATTATTTATTCTTACCTTTTTACTTGAGCTTAATTAGCTCTTCTTTTTCTGGCTTCTTAATATAGACAGTTAGACCATCAATCTGGAAAGCTTCCTTTCTTCTAAATATAAGCATTTGAAGTTGTAAGTTTTCCTGGATATACTTCATTAGCTGCATGACAGTATTTGATATTCTTCAATTTCATCATTCATTTCTAAATATTTTCTAATTTTTGATTTCTTTTTTGACCATTGATATTTAGAACTATTATGAAAAGACAATACTCCCTGAATTTCTCAGCATCTCTTCAAAGTTCTGGCCATCTAAGCTTTGGAAGTTGATATGTTATGAAGATATTTGCTTTTCGTTCACCCAGAAATGTTAAATTTTCACATATAAAAATGACTTTAGATCTGAAGCCATTTGTCCCCTAGTGGTGGGACTAATTGCTGCCATGCAAAGGATAATAATAAAACTATCTCCTTGGGAGCCACACGGATACACTCCAGAGTAGGGACCTAGGTTAATGAAAAGGGTGTCTGAATAACACAGAAACATTGGGAGTGATTTTGAACATTGTCTTCCTATATGTTTATATTTCAAAGGAGAGAAAACCCTAGGTTACAAGCTTGGGGCACTAGTCTTCCCCCCAGAGATTTATTTACATTCCAAAAGGAAAGGACCTAGGATCCTTTGCCTTCTCTTAGGAAAAGGGGTGAATATTCCTGTTTCTATATAAGTGGGGAAATGCATATTCCAGGGTTGTTCTCCTACATAACAATTCTGTCATGCACACAGGTTTATGTAATCTGGCTTTCATCACATTGTCTGCAAGGTATAGGCATGGCAGACCAATGATACAAAGTTATTCTTTTTTAAAAAAAGTTTAATGTATTTTAATAACAAACTTACATGAACAGCACAGGAGACAGACAATAAAAACAGCATGGCAGACCAATGATACAAAGTTATTCTTTTTTAAAAAAACAGTTTAATGTATTTTAATAACAAACTTACATGAACAGCACAGGAGACAGACAATAAAAACAGGTACTTGCATGTAGGACAACCCAGTTAGAAAGGCAAAGTGAACGGATGGAATCTACTGTATGATAAAAATGCTACAAACACCATTTAGTTGCTCTCAATAAGAAACTTGCTTTAAAAAATCCAAATGTTGGCATTGTCCAGAAAAATTTAACAGTGTATTTATAATTGTTATAAAGCTGAACTGCTGAAACTTGGGAACTAAAACATTTTGACTTGCATTAATGCTTTACGTCGCCACATTTAAAAATTCACATATAAATGAAAATGGAAAAAACTGCCAATACCTGATTTCTTTCTTCTATTTTTTACTTTCAATCAAATACTTAGGTACTTTTTGACCCCATGGAAAAAAATATCTAATGTTCATAACTACCAATAACAGGAAGAAGAGTTTTTTTGTTTTGTTTTTGAGAATGAAATGTTTCCCACCATAATGGATTCTTAAGCACGTTCTCCATGAATGTGGTGCGCTAGCTGGATGTCTTTTGGCATAACTGTTAAACTTTTGGCATGGATAGCAACAGGATGGTGTCTTCAGAAAGGCCAACCAGTTAGGCCTCACCTGACTTCTGCACCAACAGGGGCACTCTGGACGCACAGATCTGTTTTGAAGTCCTGAGCAATTTCTCGCACTAGACGCTGGAAGGGGAGTTTACAAATCAGAACTCAGTGGACTTCTGATAACATCTAATTTAATGGAGTGCCACAGTATCAGGCCTGTAACAATGAGGTTTCTTTACCCCTCCTGTAGAGGGCGCACTCTTTTGAGTGGCTTTTATAGCCAGTTGTTTCCTGGGTGCTTTACCGCTGGTTGATTTGCAGGCGGTCTGCTTTGTACAAGCCATGGTATGGAGACCTTCTTACTTGCCCCTTTCTCCTTTGGCTGGAGCTCAGCAAGCTAGAGGTGATGTGGTGTTAGAGAGTGATGCTGGTGCATCGGCAGCTGCCCTGGCTGCTGTTCTTGATGTGAATAGATAAGTCCGATCTCTGTACAAGGTGACTGGTGTTTCTCTTAGTATTTATGTATAAATATGTATCTGTGCAAGAGAGGTAGAATCTCAGAACCTTCACTTAACAAGTGTGTCTTTTAGTTTCCAATAATTTTAGGCTTTTCTAGATATTTTATTACTATTAGTTTCTAATAGATCTGTTGTGGTCAAAAAATGTTTTAAAAATATTTCAGTCTTAAAACTTACTGATACTTATTTTATTAAGCACCATGTAGTCTGTCCTGGCAAACAGCCCATGTGTACATGAAAAGTTGATAGTGTCATATCTTTTTATATCCTTACTCATTTTTGGTTTAGCCAGTTTGTCAATTACAGAGAGGGATTTTAAATGTTCCAACTATGACTATAGATTTGTCTGTTCTGCCTTTAGTTCTGTTTTTACTTCATGTGTAAAGTTTTGTAATTAGGCACATATACAGTTATAAATGTCATGCCTTCTTGAAGTACTGACCTTTTATCATTGTGAAATATCTTTGGTATTTCTTATATTTAAGTATACTTTTTCTGATGACTACTGTTTGCATGATACGTATTTTTTCATTCTTTTACTTTCAACCTATTTTGTATTTTTGTGTTTAAAATGCACCTCTTAAAGACAGCATATAGTCATACACTAGGTCTTGCCTTTTTTTTTTTAATCCAAATCAGCAATCATTGCCTTCGAATTGTAGTGTTTAGTACATTTACATTTAAGCTTGGATTAGGTCTGCTATTTTCCTATTTGTTTTCTATTAGTCTCATTTGGTTTTTGCTTATCCGTTTCCTTCTTGACTTCTTTTGGGCTAACAAAATATTTCTTTTTATTCCTTTTTTTTTTTTTTGTCTTTTGTCTTTTTTTTTCCGTGTCCGGCAACAGATCGCAACCCTC
>NW_007728978.1:130731-137747 GCF_000696425.1 Galeopterus variegatus | reverse complement strand
GCTACTTTCATTGAAACTGTGTCAAAGTCTGAAAGCACTAGTATTTTGATTAGTTTGAGTTAGAACACAAACTAAGAACACAAGAACACAGTTAATAAAGAAATGTAGTCTAGTCTTTAAACCAAATTTGTAGTCTAATTTATAATCTAGTGGGAGAGAAAAAAAGTTTCATCTTAAAAAGACAAAACAACATCAGGCCTTTGGAAATCTTTCAACTAAAAAACCTGTTCTCTCTTAATAATCAGTATAAAGCAAGACATTAAGCAGTAAAGCACAGACTAATATCTGAATGCTGATAAGACTATTCATGATTTGACCTATACGACTAAAGTTTTAGCAAGAAGGCTAAATGTTTTCCACTTAATTGTTTAACACTGTATTTATATAGTAGAGCCATATAAAATGCATGCATAGATTACTTTGCAGCCTGTAATCACCTACCCTTGTATTGCCTTTTCCTCTGACAAACCAGTGAACCCGTACAGAATGTGAACTTCCCCAAAGGTGGTCAAACCATTCTACCTACAAAATATTTTTTATTGGTTCAAGTAATTAAACAAAAAGATCCTTATAAAACACATTATTCTACTAACTCTATCATGTGTCATAACCTCAGAACAAACAGAAAGCCTAAGGTGTTTCAAAATAAGAAACTTAATCTTTAGCAACACAAGCATGTTAAGTAAAAACAGATACATGGAACTATAGTACAATCTGGAGTGTTTTCTAAAAATGAACAGAACCCTTCCTTCTATACTTTCTGTTCTAACTTCCCCAGTGAAGAGTTCATAAATGAGGTATAGCTCAAAGAGACAGATTAACAACATCAGTTCCAGAGACAATCCTTCATTCTTCATCAACTCTGCCAAAGGACATTAGGACCAAAGAAATGTGTAAAAAATGTGTCCATTTTACTATTCATAGCAAACATCTTCACTTCAAAATATCTTGGAACACTAGATATTAAAATAAGGACCTAGGGCCGGCCCGGTGGCGCACTGCTACAGTGCGCCGCTTGAGAGCGCGGCGGCGCTCCCGCCGAGGGCTCAGATCCCACATACAGTCCGGCCGCTCACTGGCTGAGCGGGGTGCAGGCGCAACGCCAAGGGTTGCGATCCCGTTGCCGGTCCCGGTCCGGTACGGGCGTGACACTGAGGGTTGCGATCCGTTGCCGGTCACGAAAAAAGACAAAAAGGAAAAAAAAAAAAAAAAGGACCTAAAGTGTTCACTCTACAAACAGCTATTTGTAGAATAAAATGCACATAGAGAATAATGGTTATAATCTGAAGGTATCTTTTAAATATGTACATTTTGGCAAAGAACACTTCTCTTACTTTTTTCTCTTCCCAACCTAACCAATGGACAAAATGCAGGCACTGTTGTATTACATAGGTAGATTAAGAATTTCACTCTTAAAAGAAATGTTTAGAAGAGTCTTATGAATTCTCAGGGCTGGCCCGTGGCTCGCTTGGGAGAGCGTGGTGCTGACAACACCAAGTCAAGGGTTAAGATCCCCTTACCAGTCATCTTTTTTTGTTTTAAAAAGAAGAGTCTTATGAATTCTCAGGGCTGGCCCGGGGCTCGCTTGGGAGAGCGTGGTGCTGACAACCCCAAGTCAAGGGTTAAGATCCCCTTACCAGTCATCTTTTTTTGTTTTAAAAAGAAGAGTCTTATGAATTCTCAGGGCTGGCCCGGGGCTCGCTTGGGAGAGCGTGGTGCTGACAACCCCAAGTCAAGGGTTAAGATCCCCTTACCAGTCATCTTTTTTTTTTTTAAAAAGAAGAGTCTTATGAATTCTTATGAATTTTTACTAAGATATATTTACTAACTCAATATCTGTCATATGAAATCAGAACATACACTTTTCTATTATATACCCTATATATACTGCAATATTAAATAAATGCACATAATTCCATTCTCTCCCCACTCCATCTACTCAGTGAAAAGCATTGATAAATGTATTTTTTCAGAGTGGCTTAACACTTCTATTAGAAAGACAATAATTCTAATATTGGAAACATTGACACTATTTCACATCTACTTTTAATATACGGCGAGCACTTCTGAACACGTAGAAAAGCTGTGCACTTCAGTGAAGGCCTCCATTTAATCACTGTGTACGCAGGAGCGCTGAGTGACAGTGGTCCTCACATGCGTGTTCTGGCAGAGCCGGCTCCCTCTCTCACTGCCTTCTGCCTTCCCTCCAACCCATGAGGCAAGTGTGGGCATGAGTCCAAGAAATGACGTAAAAACTACATTTCCAAAAGTGATTCCAGAAGATAATGTTTGTTTCCAGTGGATTTTAACAAAATGATTACAGAACATGTATTTTTTTCTAATTTTACATTTAGCATATGTTGACAACTTCTCTACATCTAGAAGGGCTACATGTTGCAACGACTTCAAGTTTATTTTAAAAGGTTGAGGGAAAAGCTTATAGCAGCTAGCCCATATTATAAGTGCAGGCTCACAGTTTGGTAAATCCTCCAAACAGATGGTTGTCACTTCTGGTGGCCAAATGAGGCAAATCATAAGCCAACATCTCTAGCTCCCTGTACCAAGAACGCCTGGGGGCCTACTGTGGTCTTGGGTTCTTTCATCGGCTGACCATCCACCTTCTTGCCATTTCGGCATGGGATCCTGGGGCCCTCTGTGCCCCCATGCCCATGTCTCACATGTGGGCACTGCCCAGGAAGGCAGGACTGGCGGTGGCTCTATGCCCACTACTCGTCCATCCTCTGGAGTAGCTGTTCTATAAGCAGGATGAGTTTGAACACACAAGCACACATTGACACTGTAAAACTCTAAGCGGGACCACACTATGTGTGTAAATTTCTGCGGTTTATTTTTTTCACTTAATGTCTTCAAGATCTTTCCTTTCCCATGGAGAGAATTCAATTTTTATAAATATAGCTGTACAAAACTTTAAACGGCTTCACGTGGTCTCTGGAATAGAGTAACATGTCCTACTGATGGACATTGATTTTGCATATTTATTGCTTTTTAAAAAGCCTCTCAAACAACTAGCCTTACATGCTTATGTCTGCATAAATTTCTAAGAGTGGAGTTGCTAGTACAAAGGTTGTGTACAGTGAAAACTGACACATATTGTCAAATTGCTTTTTTTAGTAAAGTTAAGCCATTTTACACTCCCACCAAAAATGCTTTGCCCACATCCTCAGTAACTATCCAAGGCAAAAATAATCTTATTTCTGTTTTTATTTGCATTTTTTTTGATTAATAATGAAGCTAAGCATCTTTTCACATGTTGTATTATTGATCATTCTTTCTTTTGTGAATTTCTTCTATATCAAACAGCCTATTTTTTCCCCACTGGTACAGAATGTCTAAGGTACCATTTTTTTTTTTTTTGAAAAGTAATACATGCATATGGTAAGAAAATAAAATAGTATAAAAAGTCACATTCTGAAATACAACCTATTACTAACTCCTAGTTGTCCTCTCTGGAGGCAAATCTGTTTAAACAGCTCCTTGTGTATCCTTTCAAAGATGCTCCACTGCATGTGCAACAGTAAATGGAAGGGGCTGTTAATGTTCCCTAGTCTTTTATTGCTTCAAACAGTACTGCAATAAATATCTTTATATTTATCGCTCACAATGCATATCTATAAAATTCCTATAAGCATAACTGATGGGTAAAAGAGTATGGGCATTTGAAAACCCGATACTGCCAAACTGCTCTCCAAAGGGACGGCACCAATATACACTAACACCAAAATGGATGAAAGTCTGACTAATCCTTTTCAAATTTAGGATAGCTTTGTAGGCTCTGGTGCCCACTTTTCTTTCGGTGAGACCAGTGAGAACTTAGGCAACACCACAGGAAAAAAAGCAAATGGACATGAAATTCATTACTAAAATTGTTTTCTGATCTTCAGTGTCCATTTTCTGGGTGGCTAATACAAAAACCAACCAAACAAAAAAACCAGTCCTTGAAAATTTATAATCTAGTGAGTTGACCTCAAAGTATGTATAACTAATAAATGGCAAAATGAGATAAGTAACAGAAGTACAGTGTTCGTGGCAGCACAGATGTTAGCCCAGCTTGGGAAGCGGGTGGAGGGCTACTGGAGTTTGAAATCTTGGCTGAAAAGAATTACCTTATGCAGAGAATGGCAGATGAGGAGACAGTCCTGGTTGAAGAAGAGCATGTGATGAATTACAGAGCAGAAACATCACTTAAATCCTCTGCATCAGGTGGAAGGCATTGGTCTGGAGGGGTCAAAGACAATGAATCACAGGATTGTTAAAACACCCACAAAAACCTGTGACACAGAAGAAACTAAATGTTACTTTTCATCCCTGTATATCTGGGAGACATGAGTAAGGAAAACATGAAAAAGAGGCCAGCATCACTCTTTGTCAGAGTGGTTCAGAAAAGCCACTGTAAGAAATGAGAAAAGTAAGGCCAATGAGATATCTATCATTTGTTTACTCTTTTGGTGTCAAAATAGCTTTGTAGTTATTTCTCCTCCCCACCTTAGACACAGTGTTCTGAATCAGTGAGGGGAAAGGTTGCTTCATATCAATTGACCTGTATTAGTTCTTGCAAATATTTCAAAATTTTACTCGTCTGAAAACTGGGAATCACAGCTCAACCTCAGAGCCTTTTCATTTTATTCAGCAGCTTCAATGTACAGGGCTAGAAATCATGATTCTCGTTTGATTTTTAGACAGGGCTCTTTAGCTAAAAAACTTATCAGACAAAAGTCCTTAGCTAGGGGGCAAAAAGCCCATCTAATCAATTCTAATCAAGTATATGTTGACTCAGTTGATTTTTAGATAGGGTTTTTAGATAATGCATGTATGGGACAAAAGTTCTTGGCCAGGAAGCAAAAGGCTACAGCTAGCAGGCAATGGCCCATCTAATCAATTCTAATCACTGTTTAGGGATGGGATTATGTATTTTGATTATTTAACATACTGATTGTTGTTAAAAGATGTTGAAAGGATTGCTGTAGGGAAAAATGTGAAAAAATGTTAGTTAAGGGCAAGCTGTTTGTTGGTGGAAACTTTAGAGACAATTATACTTAGACTTAATCATAATAATGTAACTTTTGCTTAAATCATTTAAGGAGAGGTTATATTTTGGATTAATGGTCACAGTTTGATCAACTTAGCTTTTAACAAATTGTACTTTGGAATGTCACGTTAATTTAAATGATGTCATTAGTTTCTATTGTTTAAGCTATACTTAGCTGTAGATAACTTTTGTCATGTTGCCCATGTCTTCGTGTCCTTTTGAAATGATTGAACCAATAGATTTTTCTTGTGAAATTTCCTTGTCTTCACAATAAAAACAGAAGCTAACTTTGAATTGGAGCTGTACCTAGTTTCTCCTTCTAACAGAGGAGCTGCTGAGGTGCAGTCCCTTTGGGCTTCTCATTGCATTCATGTTGCTTTGTATAATTTTTTTTGCTTCTCCATTACACAGTGAGTAGTGTAACACCTCAACATAAAAAACTTTTCCCATTTGGAAGGGAACTGGAACACAGATGTCAAAAAGGATTCTACACAAGATAAAATCTATTATTCAGCATTTTAACCACCATGATTCAACTTTACAGTGATCTGAAGGTACTCAATATACTTAAAGTGACTTCCAAAATTATGTCCAGTAAAACAGTTAAACTCTTTAGGTTTTGAATAAACTGAAGTAAACTCCAATTCTGATGCACTGAAATAATACCTATTTTAATGGTAGTTTTCCCAAATTATTAGCCAATCTCTTCTTCTACCTAAATACTATCTTACCAGATTTTCAAGTTGATCAAAATAGTTATTCTTTCATTTGGTAAGTACCACTTTATAACAACAAAAAAACTTCAAATACAAGACTTCATCTTTATTTGTTTATTAATAAAGTAATTCATTATGATTTTTGAAAAAAAAGTTTAAAAATGTTCTGCATACTGTTAATGTAGGTTAGGCCATCCAAAAGACAAAGCAAAGAGTCAGCACTAAGTCACGATCCAGAATTACACAAATGAGAATAAATACAAGGCTTATGGTACTTGGTAAGTAAAGACAACCGAAATATTTCAAATTCATTTATATAAAAGCATATTAAAGTCACTTTAAAATAATGTCCATCTTTTCTTTTAAGTGGGCATAGACTCATCTGCAGTCACGTACAAATATAATAAACTTGATTAACAGTTTAATTTTTTAATACAAATACGATTCCTTGCTTCTTTATGCAACCCAACAAAATAATAGAGTGAAGTCATTAGAAAAATATGGACCTTTCTGAACCTATATTGCATATTTCATTTAAATTGGAAAATACAGTTTAGATCATATGAAAACACATCAATTTTAGATTTACATACTATTGTACCTAACAGATTATTAGACATGATCTTTATTTTGGCTGAAATGTAAAAATAGGATTAATTTCTTAATAACAGATTAGTTAAAAATACTTTTTATTGATAGCAGTGCTAGTCCTAGAACAAAATATAAGCAAAACATATTTGTAATTTTCTGTCTATTCAGTGCCCAAAATATGTAGATCCTAACACGAAGCCCTTAGTATACATCTGCTTTAAAGCTAACTGGAGATCTCACAAGTCTGATAATCTTTGATTTAAACAATCCTGTAAACATAGTCAAAATCTGCTTTCTAATAAAAATAAAATTCAAGTAAACATTGCATATACGATTTAAACCAACCTTACAGTTAAACTCACTTATGATACATTGGATCATAACCACTAAGTATGTAAAAAGTTTCTGAAAAATCATCCTTATGTAAAGATGAAACTAAACGTGTAAACGTGTTCATTTTTAGTAAATAATGTACTGCAGCTCTTTGGTTTGGCATACTGATATTATTAGTCAGATGCCTCAGATACTGAATATTCAAGAAAATTTGTACCCAGTTAAACCAACTCTCCTGTCTCATTTTTTTTTTGTTTTTTTGTTTTCATTTTGTCTTTTTTCGTGTCCGGCAACGGATCGCAACCCTCAGTGTCGCGCCCTCACCGGAC
>NW_007728978.1:115453-129217 GCF_000696425.1 Galeopterus variegatus | reverse complement strand
CCTACAAATTGTAAAACTGCAATAGCAACTATAAAATTTATGCTACATTAGGAAATTATAGAGCTCTCTCTAATACATTGTTTGGCCATACAGAAGGTACTCTAAAAATATTTGTTGGATGAATGAAAAGGTTATTTTGAAAAATGAGGCATGGCAGACTGTCAGAAGTCATCCAGTGCAACTCATTCACAACACTCCCTTCCCCTGCAATCTCATTTTAGAGACAAAGAAACTATAACCATTGATGCTTACAGATGCTGGTAAGATTTATTCCTCCTAACCTACTGGAAGCAATCACTGTGTGTGTGTGTGTGTGTTTAACTGAACAGTATAAATGAGTAATATTTCGACACTGTTCATCTTTCATAGAATACTGTACTTTTCTTTAGAATTCCTGTCAATTTGTTTAGATTTTAAATGGGAAAAGAAGAAATGTGTCTAGTCAGAAAAGGGTTGCTGATAGGAAGCCAGGTTCAAGATTTTACATTGTAGAGTGTAATCCACTTCTCAGAGACTGGCAATTTTAAATGACTACTCATGTTACAATTTCTTCCTAAGAACCCTATTATTCTAAACAGTTTCTTGCGTAGTTTGAATTGCATTCTAAGTCACTGTTTAAGCTGTTATTCAAAGAAATTTTTAGTGGTTACCTAAATTTGAATTTGAAAGTGAACTCAACAGCATGTTTTATTCTACATATCTTTAAGACTGAAAATAGTTTTTTACAGCTTAAAATATCCTGCCTATCTTTCTCTCTGCTCTTCTTCCAGCCACTTCCACCTCTTCCTACTGTGTCCAATATTTCTACAGCACATGTACCTTTGTGTTTCCCTGCATATAAATATACCCCTGAAAGTTCAACAAAAAAGATAGTTAAAAAGCAGGCAGAACCCCAAATATTTCTTATACTGCCAAGTTTCCTTTAAGCAGTGGGCATATACTACACTACACGGTTGTATTAATGCTAATAACTAAGCCTTCAGTGAATTATACAAATGTGTTCCACGTTCTATGTGATTAAATTTTGATATCTGAATCCTTCTGAGTTTTATTTTATAGCCAACAATAAAAAAATCTTTAATAAAAAGGTTGAAAAGTATAAAACAGTAATTATAAATTAGCAAACACCCAATTAAAAAAAGCAGTTGTTTTCTTTTCCTTATACAGTTCAAGCAACAGTAAATTGGCTATTAATCAAATTCAGCTACCATTTGCCCTAGATGTACTTCACGCAAGACAAGTTTTTAGCTTGTGGTTTTGTAGTGAAAATTTACATGGATACTAAGAAACACCTCTAATAATGTAACTCAGGCATCAAAAAAGTACATATGGGGCCAGCCCGTGGCTCACTTGGGACAGCGTGGTGCTGACAACACCAAGTCAAGGGTTAGGATCCCCTTACTGGTCAACTTAAATAAAAGAAAAAAAAAAAAAAGTACATATGCCATGTCAACATGTGATAATAGCTCATATTATGACATCTCATATCAACTGTTATTTCCAAAGTAAAATTAAGTCACTTCTATAGCTGTAAATCAATGTTGCACAGACAGACACTTAAGATTAAGGCATTGTTCTGCTCCAGAGTAGTACTTCTGTGGATCCAGCACGCTGTACAAAGGCTTCCTTTTCTAAAAAATATATCTTCATTTATACTCAATGATTTAATTCCATTTGTCATTTTCTTGCAAATAAAATTGAAAATATCAGTCCATAACGTGTTTTTATATACCTATAAAAACAGAAACAATTGAATTATTGGTTAAAACTTCATTTTTTATTTCTGAAAATATTTATTAAATGGTTCTGTGGGCTAAGGTATGAAGCGACTTCATATCTTATATATAATAAGATAGGAAATGAATTCTTTAATCTACTATTATGATAATAAAGCAGTAAACAAGGGGTTATCACTGATTTCTTTCTCTGAAGCAATCAAGGGAGTATTTTTAAAGAGGGGGATTCTTCTAGTACTCCATGACTGCTAACTTGGACATCATTTGAGGAGACACCTTATCCACCCGCATCTGTTCTGATTTGGGGACATTCTCAAAGCAACTGTTCGAGGAACTTCACAGCTAAGGATTCTCAACAACCACAGCCATCAGCCATGATTCCACCCACATTAAGAAGAAATGTAGAAACCAGGACTAGGGACCCATCTAGGGACCTAATGCTATTCTATAGCCACAGCTCTTGGTGGCTTGGACCTGAGCCATGTTCACCTCATATGGGTCCTACAGCTCCTCTTCAGACTGCAGCCCACTCTGCCTAACCCCCAGTGCCTGTGATCTGATGCTGTCCAAGGTCTCATCTCAGGCAGGCTCTGGCTGTAACTGGACACAGACTCTAGGTCCTGTGTAAGAACCTGACTGCTGACAATAAGCCTGCTAGTGAGAAAGCAGATGCTACCCTAGTTTGGGCTCCAGATAAGATCCCTTTGGGAAAATGGACTCTTGCCACACAAAAATGAAGACAGTAAATGTACGTTGTCCTAAGCTGCACATTTGTGGTAATTTGTTACACAGCAACGCTCTGTTGCTGTATCTTTTACAAACTAAATAACATCAATAAACCTCAAGTCTTTTTTTCAGCCTTATTTTAGTCATTCTTCTCTGGATCAAATTTCTTCAACAGTGGGCAAAAAGTCACCTTTTCTTCTTAAACTAATAAATAAGATACTGTTTACTCAAAGGGTTAGTTGTCCACATACCAATACTATTTTTATTAGTTTCTTCATTAATCTACCAACAAATATATACTAAGATTGTGCTAGAAGTGGTAAGAAAAATGAGATTTTGGCAGATGCTATCTTCTAGTCTGTCTTGTACTGTCTAATTTTGGTGAAATAATTGAAAAGAGTAAAAAAAAAAAAAGAATTGCAAATTATTTTGAGATTGTAAAATATGCAAATAAATTGCATTTGTTCAAGGACATTACTGTTTGTTATACTCTTACCTTGTTCTTATTCAAATGGTTAGTTATGAACAAGTGGTACTCAATTTTCTATTGCCACTGTAATATGGTTATTTGTCCCTGTAAGCACATAATTATACATGACACACAAAATTGACATGACAAAAAAAAGAAGAGTTAAGTTTCCGGCTAAATGATAAAATTTATTACATTAAAAACAACTATTATGTAAGCACAAAAATAGGCTTATGGCACTGACCATTTTTCTTCTTGTAGAGCCTGGAAGTAAGTAAAGGGCATTAAGAGTCAAAAGTCTGGTTTTATGCTTGCTTATCCTTGTGAAAATGTCCACTGGCTTTAAAGATGTTAAGCAGCAATAATTAAGAAGTCCACATAAAGAATTTTTCCCCTTGATCTTATACAAGGGGTCTAATGAACACAAATGAAGATCCTTAAAATGCTAATTTAAAACAATTTTTTAAATGCTGCTAAAAGTCAAAAAGACCAGTAAATAAATAAATAAATAATTCCGACAGCAAGTTTTTAGGATATTTCCTAGAAGTACTACAAATTGATCTAAATGTTCCAAACCATTTTTTCTACAGTGCGAGAACATAATGACAATGTCATTACTATTATCATCAAGAGCTACCTCAGATACATTTTAGGCTATAATGCTAGTTAAGTGGCCAGATGATATTCTCAGGTCTGATTAAAAATTCTACTTCAATTTTATCACGTATTCTTTGTTTTTTGGTGGCTGGCCAGTAGGGGGATCTGAATCCCTGACCAGCAATTTTAGACTATTCTATATTGCATCCACCACTCATGAAATGATAGTCATTAAGGAAAGGCTAAAAATATATTCAGTATACTCTTTTTTAACTAAGATAGCAAAGAGTACAATGCTTCTCAAAAATTATTTTCAACTAAGCAAAAGTTTTGACCCTAAGGGATAACACTGCTGAAAACATTAGTCAGAATAACCAATGCTAAAAGAATTTTCCATATCTGGGTGAAGAAATATGTGGCTAGGTAACAAAAGAAAACAAAACAACCCCCCCCCACCAGCTGAACAGAAGAAAACATAACCCCCAGCCACTACCACTCCCTGCTCACTCAACCACCCTTCCCCATGAAAGCTACCAATAAACACAAACACCCCACATATAAGGTATTTTATTTAAAAGCTCACGTTTCAGTATTTTTAAATGTTACATTATTTTGATTTTTTCAACACTTATTGAATTGGATGACTTTCATGTGAACCAGATGAAGCAGTGTGTTCAGAGGAGAACCAGTACCTGATCTGACAATGCCTTCTTCTGCTCCATTCTCTAGCCACTGAGATTCACTGTCCAACAAGCGGTTTTTTGATTCACTAAGTGGTTTGATAGGAAAAGGTTGATTTGAGCCAATACTGAAAAGAGGAGCAAATAATTTAGTAAATAGTTTAATGCTCAATTAAGGATACTCAATAAATTAATAAGCAGCAAATTAGTCTTCCTGCTCCTAAATATGTGAGGGCAACTCATAAGATCTCAGGACTGTGAAAAACCTCTATCTTCAAAAGAAAAATATGCCCACAACCCCCCATTAAATGGCTCTCTATACCCAAGAATTTGTACTCCAACACTGCCAACGAAAACAGACAAAAGAAAAAAAACTTCAGAGGCCAGTCTAAAATGTCTTTAACATACATTAATCAAGAGGCATAAGGTGAGGATCAAGGACAGGTTAGGATCTATGTCTGTGGCCAGTACAAAAAAATTACCTGTCATTTCCCAAGTTTTCTGCTTTCTACCTCTGCAGTTTAGATCTAAGGGGAAAAAATGATTCAGTGATTTAGCTTAGACTTATTTTTCTAGCCAAGAGATCCAGGGAGGGAGGGAACGAAGGAAGGAAGGAAAGAGGGAGAGGGAGCTAGTATTTGTTGGGTCCCTATGATGGGCCAGACACTGTGCTAGGCACTTTATACACATTATCTTGACCCTCGCAATAACCCTTGCAGGTAGGAACCACTATCCTCATTTTACAGAGGGGGAAACTGAGGCTCAGAGAGTTTAAGTGACTTGTTCAGAACCAAAACAAATATTAGAGCTCAAAGGTCTAAGCCCTAAGTCGTAGGTTCTAAGGCCTATGTTCTTCCAACATAAATATGCTAGCTTGGAACTTATAATCCTGTAATAAATACTTTTGAACTGCTTTACTTTGACAGTGTCTCTAGCTTCTTAAAATTTCATTTAAAATGAGCTGTTTCACTGAATTTATGAATTAGTTTGCTTGCCATGCAAATATTATGGGAAAATTTCCTCTAAAATGAATTGATGAGAAAAAATTGTATTTTTGAATCCTCATTTTATTTTGATGCCCTACATGAAAATCTGTTTATCAAACTAAAATGGTGACTAGCACATGACTAATTTCTTTGAATAAATATAACAGATATAAACCAATATAATCAAATCTTGAAAGAATAGCTTAGTTTCCAGAATGATGCACCATATTTAGTTGCTTCCTAGTTTGCCCAGACATTTCCAGTTTTATATCATTGCCCTGGTTTAACTATTAATATGCAAGCATTCTCTTTCCTACTCTCAAAAGTGTTCTGATTTGGGTGATAAAAAAATATGGTTATCCTAAGTAAATTAGGCACATACACACATTCACCCTCAGTTAAAAAAAATTTAAATAGAATTTCTCTTTCCCTATCTTTGCTGGCTCACACAATTACTACTGTAGTTACCCATAAGACATGTATGTATAACATGTATATAGTTTGCTTTACAATGAATACTGAAAAACATAACAACAAGAAGCATACCTTCTGGCATATTCATTCTGGTTTGTGATAGAAGCTTGCTCTGGATCCATTCCCACAAGGCGAGTTGGGAAACTGCAGCCATCACCCAAGCTGCATAATGAAAAATACCAGATAACAATTTAAGTCATATTAAGTTAAATCAAAGTGGGTCAAATTTAACACCCATTTTTCAGAGGCATAGTATGGAGAAATTATCATAACTTGTCATCTCAGAGAATAATTCCTAAGATTTCTAACTTACGGGGTTATTACCTCCATGGCTCTTTTCTTTTATAGTTTACATATATTTAGAAATAATGTCTTTGGGCCGGCCCGGTGGCGCACTGCGCTAGTGCGCCGCTTGGGAAGCGTGGAGGCGCTCCCACCGAGGGTTCGGATCCCACATACAGACCGGTTCCCGCTCACTGGCTGAGCGAGGTGCGGGCGCAGCACTGAGGGTTGCGATCCCGTTGCCGGTCCCGGTCCGGTACGGGGGCGACACTGAGGGTTGCGATCCGTTGCCAGACACGGAAAAAAACAAAAAAAAAAAAAAAAAAAAGAAAGAAAAGAAATAATGTCTTTGATGCCTATTAAGATTATGAGCCTAGTTACAGCACCTCAAACATAGGTATTCAAATATATGGATGACTGACCTTCCTATCACAATCATTTAAGACATCATACCGGCTCAAATCGATCTTCAAGATGTAGTCTACATATTTAAACGTTCAACAGCATTCATTAGAAAAATATCTACTGAATGCTTATGATGTTCTGAGTACTATTTTAAGCACTACAGATATAGCAATGAACAAAAGAGAAGAAAATCTCTGCCTTCCAGAAGCTTACAGTGTAAAAAAAATACAGTCATGCCTTACTTTCACATTCTAAACACATGGAGTTGTATACATCAGAGACTTTCACTTCTGGCCAAGATGGAATAACTGGTAAACTTGACATGCCATCATAAACCATCAGAAACTGAGCAGTATAACCTAGCTTTTTCAAAAAAGGCAGCACAGAATTATGGTCTCAGAAAAAAGAAAAATGAACCACATGCGTCTCGGCTTTTTGCCAGTATCTTAGCACCAGGAAGGGAAACCAAGCAGAGCAAGGTAGTATCACTAAACTGTGGTGATAGAGATGGGAGTTTTGAGAAACTGAGGTGGCTTGAATCTATGAGTCCAAGTTGAGGAGAAAGATATGCAGAGAAGTGGCCACAGAAATTTGCCTAGTGCTGTACTTAAGTTTTTGATGAAAGGGAGAAGAACAACTGGGAAGCTTAAGTTGAACAATTCACAGGATCCCCACAGCACTGGGAGGCATTCAAATTTGACAAGTCAAAATGGAGAGAGCTTACTGAACACATGGATTTGGTAAAGACCACATCTTTATTGTAGGGCTAGTTTAGCCTTAGAGAAAAGGCTACTCTAGATCCAACCTAGTAAAGCTTAAACAAGTAAAACTTAAAACAAGCCGCAAAAAGACCAAGCTGAAATATAAATACCTTAACTTCTTGCCAAAACAAAATTCAACATTCTTTAAAGGGAGACAATAAAATCTATTTAAAAAAAAACTTTTTTGAGACAATAAAATCTAAATACTCAGCAAAGTAGCATTCAAAATGTCCACTATTGGGCCAGCCCCGTGGCTCACTCGGGAGAATGCGGCGCTGGTAGTGCTGAGGTTGTGGGTTTGGATCCTATGTAGGGATGGCCAGTGCACTCACTGGCTGAGCATGGTGCAGACAACACCGTGCTGAGGGTTGCAATCCCCTTACCGGTCAAAAAAAAAAATGTCCACTATCCATTCAGAAATCACTAGACATGAAAAGTAGGAGAAAATGTGATTCATAGCTAGGAAAAAAACCCCAGCCAATATAAAATAATCAGAATGTTAGCATTTTCAGTGAAAATTTGCAAACAAGAAACCCAAAACAGCGATTATAAATGTGTCCATGGGGCCAATCCCCGTGGCTCACTCGGGAGAGTGCGGCACTGGGAGCCCAGTGGCGCTCCCACTGCGGGTTCGGATCCTATGTAGGGATGGCCGCTGCGCTCACTGGCTGAGCGCGGTGCTGTGCGACACGAAGCCAAGGGTTGTGATCCCCTTACCGGTCACAAAAAAGATAAATAAATAAATAATAATAGCTACTACTATTCACTGGAGGCCAAGAAAAATGCCAGTGTGTGTCTACGCACTTCACAGATATCTAGGTTCGCAGATAAAATACAGGATGCACAGTTACATTTGCGACACCAAGCCAAGGGTTCTGATCCCCTTACTGGTCACACACACACAAAAAGAATAAATAAATAAATACATAAATAAATATTTCCATGAATTAAAAGAAAAAATGGATATAATGAGAAGAAAAATGTATGATATAAAAAAGAACCAAACTGAAATTCCAGAGCTGAAAAATACAACATCTGAAATGAAAATTTCACTGGATGAACTTACCAGCAGATTAGACATTTCAGAAGAGATCAGTGAACTTGCAGACATAACAGTAAAAGCTAACCAAAATTAAGCAGAGAGAAAGAAAGATGATGAAGGAGAGGATGGTGGACAGAATACCAATAACTTATGGGTCACTATCAATCAATTTAAAAGATGCATATTTAAGAGTACCAGAAAAGCTGGTGGGGGTAGGGGATGGAGAAGGGAGTAGGCAGAAAAATCAATTGAAGACATAATTGATAAAAATTAATCAAAAATTTTTTTTTTTTTTTTTTTTGTCTTTTGACGAAAACTATAAGTACAGTTCCAAGAAGCCTAGTAAACCCCAGGCAGGACAAATACCAAGGGACATCATCATCTTAAACTGCTTAAAACCAGTGTTAAAGATAAAATCTTAAAAGCAGCCAGAGGAGAGAAAAGATATACTGACTTACAAACAATGGAATAAACAGGATTGAGGCTGACTTTTCATCAGAAACAATGCAAAGCAGAAAGAAGATAATGGAACAACACCTTTAAAGGGGAAAGAACCAAAAAACCTGTCAACTTTGAATTCTGTTTAGAGAAAACAGCCTGAAAACAAATGGTCTGTGTTCCAACTTGTGGGAATGGAAAAACCTTGAATACATGAAACAATGGATAAAGTACACAAAAAATATTGGTGAACTTGAAGATATAGCAAGAGGATCTATACAAATGAAAGAGAAAGAAGACTGAACAAAAAATGTACGGTGCATCACTGAGCTGTGGGAGAAATTTGAGTGGACCAATATATGTGTAATTGTAGTCTCACGGTAATGGGGGAAGGCAGATGACAGAAAAAATAAGTTAACAATTTTTTCCAAATTTGATGAAAGCTATAAATCCACAGATGCAACAAACCTGACCAATCCCAAGCACAAGAAACATGAAGAAAACTAGATCAAGTGTAAAAGTAGTAATAAACAAAGTCTTAAAAGTAGCCAGAGGAAAAAGACACATTATATATACAGTAACAAAAACAAGAGTGACTATAAACTTCTCAGAAAAAATGCAAGCCAGAAGACAGTGAAGCAACATCTAGAATTCTATATTCAGCAGAAGTGCCCTTCAAAAATAAAGACAAGTCATTTTCAGACAAAAATAGGCAATTCAAATTAAGAAAAAAACCCCACAGCTCTTACAAACATGTCACTTGATTTAAAATATTTTTTCCTTCTCTCTAATGACTCTGGTGTAGGCCTAAAATGGCTGGGAATTAGAAAGAAATGGAAAATACGAATCATCTTGAGCATGTATTCTCATTTACATTTGAGGTAAAATTGCACTGTGTGTGGTCTTCTTTGATTTAAGACAACAGAATACACAATTCACTTCTGGTAACGGTATCTTTGAAACTATGGTTAATAAGTATAAATGCCTATTATTCCCTACTTCAGGCAACTTATTTTCATTTTGAAGGAAAAAAATGATTATTTTTTATGAATCATCTTTATTTTTTCCTACTTTCCATTCAAATGTATGCTCAAACTCTCCTTTATCCTATCTAATAAAAAAAAATATTTTTTCTATATAATCAAGATATTCTGAGTTTTCATTTTAAAGGCCCATAAAAATGTCATTATGTATTGTATTCTCTGAATCTTAAGACATTTAACCAGAAAGACAGAGACTACCACAGATTTCATAACTTCTGAGACCTGCATTTTACAAATTACCTTGAAAATACTGGAAGTAGCCAATATTTCTTTTCATCGCCAAAGACTTGTCTCCAATTTTTACTGTATCCAAGAGAGAAACCATTTCCATCAGGTCCGTATGAAAATGTGGGTGCACGGAATGATTCTGTCAAATATATATATAAAAATGAATTAATCTATTTTAAAATTATAGGAAGGATCATAACTACCAATTTTGGGCCGAGCCCGTGGCGCACTTGGGAGAGTGCGGCGCTGGGAGCACAGCAGCGCTCCCGCCGCAGGTTTGGATCCTATATAGGGGTGGTCAGTGCGCTCACAGCGCTCAGTGGCTGAGCGCGGTGCGGCCGGTCTCAAAAAGGACAAAAAAAACCCCCAAAAACTACCTATTGTCCTGCTTCTGTCTTTGACATTGAAAATGTATGAATATAATTTAAAATAAATATTTGTAGCAATTAAAAGGTAAGATTTCTGAAAGTTACTTGGGAAAAAACAGCACTTTTAATATTCCATCAGCCTTATAAAATAACATGTCAAAATAATTATCTAATATTACTGAAAGTCTACTGAAGTGTGTTCAATATATCTTACTTGATTTTTTATAAAAGGTATTCCAATTCTTGCAACTGTGATCATTGTTTATGAACTTCCTACTATGTTCCTGATGGCAGACTACCAGGTATTTGGGATTCAATGATAATTAGATGAAATTCCTACCAAAGAACTTACAGTCTACCAAAACTATAATGTGATAAACAGTAATGGTGTGCTGGGAGCACTGAAGCGAAGTAACTTAACTTTGTCTGGATAGGGACATACGTGTGCCTTGGGGGGTGCTGGTAGGGAAGGTGAAAGATGGAGGTGGTACCACTTGAGCATGATCTTGAACAGTGAATAACAGGTGAGGAAGCAGAGGGTGATTCTAGATCATTATCTCTATAGAGTGAGAAAGATACAGGTTTCACAAGAAAAGTTTTGCTATTTAAAAATAGAATGCACTGACCAAAGCCAGCCTGACGCCCAGGGGGTCCTGGGAGATGGGGGCCGTGGGCCCTAGCCCTGCCCCCGCCACTGCCCATCCAGGCCAGCAACGGAGTCTGCCTGACATCTGGGATCCTGAGACATGGGGCTGGGCGGGCCGGCTCCCCCCACCCCCAACCTCCACTCCAGATCCTAGACGATACTTACTAACCACATGTATTTCTTTGGGTGTATGACTTATCTCCTCATGGCCTTTACCAAATTTCAGCTTATATTTTTCTAATTCATTTTTAAGAGGTTTTTTTTGCAATAAGGATATTAATCTTTGTGTGTTTAAAAAAAAAAAAGAGAATAGAATAATAGTTACCAGAGGCTGGGAAGTGGGGGGGGGGCGGAGGGGGGAAGATAAGGGGTGAGTGAACTAATGGGGACAAAACTATGCTATCTGCCCTAAGTGAATCAATGTGAAAGATACGTATGTACTGAAACAACACACTGTTCCCCACAAAAATAAATATAAATAAAATTGAATTAAAAAAAAGGTAGAACGCACTTCAGCATGTTTTATAAGCTAAGGATAAGCAGCAGCCAGGGCACTGGGAGAGAGAGAGGACATAGAAGAGTAAAGTAAAAACTGAAGGAGGGGCTCCTAGAAGAAATGGGAAGACACCTACAACAGCTCCAAAGATGAACCATGAGTACCAGAAAAGACACCTTTCCTCAGAAGTTAGAGGGAAGGTGACAGTGACAGGGTGTGTAGGGAGGAATGTTTGTATGTGGCTATAAAGGTGGGAAGATGAGAGTTTACTCATGACTTCAATTTTTCTATGAAAATAATACATTTTTGATCACAAAATGGGTAAGGAGAGTATGGAGAGTGATGAAAATCTGGAATAATTGTTGTAGGTAAGAGGTGAAGAATATGACCAGACACACGTGGTATTACAGGTTGAGCATCCCAAATCTGAAAATCCAAAATCTGAAATTGTCCAAAATCCGAAATTTTTGGGTGCTATCATGATGCTCAAAGAAAATGCTCATTGAAGGATTTTTGGATTTGGGATGTGTAACTGGTAAGTATAAGGCAAATATTCCAAAATCCGAAAAAAATCTGAAATCCAAAACACTTCTGGTCCCTAGCATTTTTGATAAGGAGTACTCAATCTGTACTACCCGAGTTGAGGGCCTTGGTGAGGCCTGAGACCTAAAATCTGTAGTGGTAACAATCTCTACAGGAGTAAAATGTCCTCCACCAGCTTTCAGCAGCCCCACGTTACGTGTGGATGAAGCGGATGGCTGGAGAAGCCAGGCCATGGAGTAGCAAAGGAACTGTGGGAGAAAGCCTAGGGGCACAAGACGTAAAGATGCCATCAAGAGTTGTTAATTAGGTCATGAATCATAGGATCTAGAATGGACATGGGTGAGAAATGAAACCAGAAGGGCAAGAAAAATCAGAAGGGAGAAAAGTGTTGGAGAACGAAGGACATGGTGATTTAAAAAAGGAAGTACATTAGAGTACAGAAAAGGGAGAGCAAAAAGGATAAAAGATCATGGTCAGAAAAAGACATATTCAAGATTAAAATTTCATTTTCAGAGGCACTTCAGTGCCAAGTGATTAAAAAGCCTCAATGTGTGGTTATGGGAATGAGTGTTCATCAGAATCAACGGGACCAGCTTGCCTGTTGGGGATAATGGCACCCATCTGAACATAGGAACTTATTAAATATGGAGAAATGATCTCAAGGTGGGTAGGTGACAGTTAAGAAGGTTAGAAGTGATAGTGCAGAATAAAATGTCCTCAAAGGGCAGAAGAACAGAAATCTGGATGTAGCAGTGCAGAACTAGGCAAAGACCAGGGTGTGGGAGATGAGGCTGTAAAGAAAATGGTATGCTAAGGCAGTGTTTTTCCAAAATTTGGGTTAAAACTCATTAATAGACCATATGATCAATTTAGTGACTGCAACCAGAACTTCCTTTTAAGAAAGTAAAACAGAAAATATTGGAGCATACTATACACAGTACAGATTAGTGATGTTTTGTGAAGTTTTTGCTTGCTTTGTTTATACAATTTCATAAATATGTGTGCATGTACCAGGTCATGATATAAAATGATACATTTTTTATTATGATCACCTGCAAAAAAGTTTGAAAAAGACTGTTCAAAGAGAACAGTGGGTTCCCTGGAAGCGCCTCTCTCTCAAGTACCTACAGGGGATGGGCAGGAAAGAAGCAGGCGTGGTGAGAACAGTGGCAAATTAAAGTGTTCGTGCCCCACCTAAAGCAGCCCACTACGCTTTAGCTCCAACACATTACTGCTAGATGGAAAATGGGCTCACCATTACAAGATTTATCAATTATGAAAAGAAGAAATCTGGTTTTCTACGTGAAATCTCTGTTTTTAGCTGTTGTGGGAAGTCTTACAGCCTTTGCATGTACGCTGTCTTTCTGTCATCTCTGATTAAGGGTTAGGAGACGGGAGGATGTTGTGAGTAGAGGACAGACAAATAGCTAATAGATACAAGGAATTGTATTTCCATGGAAGAGGGATGAAGGCATGATGGAACTGGAGGAGAGCCAACCGTGGAAGGCGAGCTGGGGAAGGGAGGGCAGAGAAGTGCTTAGACTGGAAGCCCACCACAACCTACAGGACTCAGTAACACATGAGCTTAAGATGACCCCAGTATGGAAGTTTCTACATGTCTCCATCTCTTTACATTAAAAACTGTTTCCTTCCAATCTCTTGGCAGATACATGGCAGGTGGTCTTTAACTTTCTTATGAAACATTACAACAACAAATCCCTATTGTGTATCTTGGTACATTGGCAGATATATGACGGTACTTCAGAAAGTTCATGGAAAGATTCTATTATCTTTCTTTCTTTTTTTTTTTTTTTTTAAAGATGACCGGTAAGGGGATCTCAACC